>NC_142399.1:12832269-12987269 GCF_059441095.1 Idiotropiscis lumnitzeri
TGTGCAAGTAGACCGCATTGTAAAGTGAGTGTCTAGTGTTTGTTTGAGGGAGGTGTCTATTCATAGCAACACGTTAAAAAGTGGATTTTAAAACAAGGCAGATTGGGCAGAGCGAACTGCAACATACACAACTTATCATTTATTTTGGAAGGCCCGTTTATTTTTGCCATCAACCTTATTGTTAGGTCACCACGGCAACAGTGTTTCAGTGTTACCTGGTGGCTGGTTTAGATTTTTTTTTTTTCTCTTTGCTTCTTGCTGGCACAAGAAGACAGTTCTACGCACGCACACACGCTGATTGGAGTTACACAAGCTTGTGCATGCATTCTTATAATCTTTTCAAGTTGCTCATGCAGGACAAAGGTTTCTTCTTGACGAGAATGTGCGCGCGTGCGTGCGTGTTAGCGTGACTCCACTACAAACAAGGCCCCATTTTTCTTTTCAGAGAAATTTTGGGGTGTTGATAGTGGCCCAAATCCTGCATCCAATTAAGTGAATGAGGTTATTGAAGGTGCTGGCGTCGTTACAGGACACACACGCACACACACGCACACCCGCACACACACACACACACACACAAAGGAGGTTTCACTTGGTGAAAAGTGCATCCTGAGAAAAAAGTTGTGCGTCATTGGTGAGCAAGGCAGCACCCGTGGCCACTAGGGGGCAGCAGACTTGCTGAATGCATAGTGGGCAGTCAGGCGGGATGATTTAGCTCGGTTCAATTTGTCAATTCAAAATCTGCTTCTCGTCACAGAGCTCAAGTCATTTGAGAGACTGGTAAGAAGAGGAGGTGTTTATTTGAGTAAAGAGTTTTTTCCTATAAGAGGTGTCAATGTTTGTATTTGCTAGAATTTTTTTACGACTGCATGACTATTACACGTTTTTTCCTTCCAAAAAGTGAAGTTTGGGGGGGAGGTGTTTATTATTTCTCAAGTGGACATTGCAGCATTCTTTCACTTTCTCTTCAATTCGCTGCCTTTTTTTTTTTCTTGCTGCGGTTAGCAAGAGACATTTTCTTTCCTGGTGGTAAAAGAGAGGTGTTTATTTGGGGAGAGGCATATATCGATGTTGCTGTTTTGTCTAGCCTCCCCTAAATGGGCTTTGTAATTCACTATATATGCCACAAGATCTACTTTTGTCTAAATAGACCTCCTCAACTGACTTCAAATCGGCAGTTAGTTTCTTTGTCAATAAATAATTTTACTTTCTCATCATTCTTCTGTGATGCGCATCACAGGGTGACAGAGTTGGTGGGTTACACTCCGGATGATCTGCTGGGTCGCTCAATTTATGATTTTTATCACGCTCTGGACTCCGACAGCGTCACCAAGAGCCACCACAACTGTAAGATACCCGCACACACAAACTCAACACGCTAGCACACATTCACTCACATGACACATATGCGCACACACACACTTTTAAGTGGCCTATGCTGCATGAGGATCCTGTTTCCTGTTTCCCGACGAGTGCATGCTAACTTAGCTTGGAAGCAATGTTGGAACGTACTCCACCCCCTCCATCATCGCTATTTTTACAATTGAAAACTGCAAGAAATATCACCCTCGAACGTGCTGTTCATCCTCGACAGCGGGTGGACCTTTCCCACCGCACCAAAGAGCTGGAGACCAGGGCCACACCCCAAATTACCTTCATAAAACAAAAACGGTTGACCAGCGATTTACCTGTCACAAATAAATTGCCTCGAATGATCCCAGAAGAACCACAAAAACGCCACTGCTGATGTAAAACCAGCAAAACATCCCAACACCTACCTTTGTAACATCGTAACGACTGCCTCATTGCGGGTCCTTTCACGGCGCACGATATGACGCCCAGTTACCATCTTTGGATGACTTTACGAAAGCGAATGTGATTTGTCATGTGAATGGGCTCAGTGTCTGATGTGTTTATTTATTCATTTATTTTATTCTCAGTGTGCAGCAAAGGGCAGGCGGTGAGCGGTCAGTACCGGATGCTGGCAAAGCGCGGCGGCTTTGTGTGGGTTGAGACGCAGGGCACCGTCATCTACAACGGCCGAAACTCGCAGCCGCAGTGCATCGTCTGCGTCAACTACGTGCTGAGGTAAATGACCGCTCGCTCTGGTTTTGCTCCACATCACTCATTTCGTTAATGAGAGTGTGGAATGAGATGAATGAGTCATTCCCTACTTCCTAATCACTGGCAACTGTTTTTTAGTGGACGTCTTAGAGAAGCCTGTCTCTCTCTCTCTCTCTCTCTCTCTCTCTCTCTCTCTCTCTCTCTCTCTCTGTCTCTCTCTGTCTCTCTCTGTCTCTCTCTCTCTCTCTCTCTCTCCAACCTTCTTGCACTCTCTCTCTCTCCAACTCTCTCTCTCACTCCAACCCTCTCTCTCTCTCTCTCTCTCTCTGTCTCTCTCTCTGTCTCTCTCTCTGTCTCTCTCTCTCTGTCTCTCTCTCTCTCTGTCTCTCTCTCTCTGTCTCTCTCTCTCTCTGTCTCTCTCTCTCTCTGTCTCTCTCTCTCTCTCTTTCTCGCACTCTCTTTCTCGCACTCTCTCTCTCTCTCTCTCTCCAACTTTCTCGCACTCTCTCTCTCTCTCTCTCTCTCTCTCTCTCTCTCTCTCTCTCTCCCAACTTTCTCGCACTCTCTCACTGTCGCACTCTCGCTCACCCCGCAGTGACATCGAGGAAAAGAGCACCCTCTTCTCCCTGGAGCAAACCGACTTGCTGTTCAACGGCGGGCTCTTTGCCGGGGAGAGCGACGGCGAGGGGCTCTTCTGCAAACTCAAAGAGGAACCCGAGGACCTGGTCCAGCTGGCGCCGACGCCCGAAGACACCATCATCAGCCTCGATTTCGGTCGGACTTCGAGCTAACTAAACTTGAGCAGCGTAAAAGCACGCGACCAAATAGTGGCTTTGTGCTGATGTTTAATGAGGGGGGCGGTGTTCGATTTAATCAAAGCTTGAAAAGTTAGAGCAAATCAAAAATATGAACTATATTGCCGGATATTAGTGAGCACACTTAATGAAGGCGAGGTGTTAAATTTTCAAATTTTTATTTGGCTCCTCCCTTAAGCCATAGAATAGATTGAATAGCATCTGAAAAGTATCACCACAGAACTTCGTACAATTTGGCTTTTCATTGAAGAAGAGGTGCTAAATTTGACGGCAACTGCTGATTTCCTCTGACAGGCCATCCTCATTTCGAGGAGCCATGCCAGCATCCAGCGGCGGTGTACGCTCAGCAGCCCGCGGCCTCGTTGCCCGTGCCAGGGACTCCGTCCTGGGTCGGCGAGACCCTCGGGAGCACCTCGCTTCCTCCGGCTTGCGACGCAGCTAACAAGGGCGCCACATTCACAGCCCAGCAGAAGCCGCCACCCTGCAGCGCCACACCCAGTCTGAGCAGCTGCTCCACGGTGAGAGCGGGGCACAGCGCCCCCTATGCTCATGGAGGCAACCCTGCGGCGCATGTTAACAAATGTGTGGTTCTACCTTGGTGGTCCTCAGCCCAGCAGCCCTGGCGACTACTATAGCAATACCGACGGAGACCTGAAAGTGGAGCTAACGGAGAAGCTCTTTGCGCTGGACACCGAGGGTGACGGTCCCGCAAACACTGAGGTGGGTGTAGTCCTCACTGGTGCACGTAACAAAAGAGAACGTGTCCTCCAAAAAGTACGGAACTTCGAGTTTAAAACGCGTCTACCTTTTACCCCCAAGTTAGATTGTTAATCAAACATTTTGTGTTGTCACCCAACTACTTGTCATGTTGCCACATTTCATGAAGAGGAGGTGTTCAATTATTTAGAGGAAGTTTAGATTTGGCCTCCATCCTGCAGATTGGATAACAAATCAAAAATATTAACTGGGAATATCATACAATATCAGCCATTCATTTTTACTCAACTTGAAATATCGTGTTTAAAGCCAGTGATTGTGATCACTTTCTTGAAATACTTTTTTTCATTAACTGTAAAATGTATGTATTTTAATTTCACGTTTCCAAATTTAAGATTGTCATTTGAAAATACAACATTGAATAATCCATATTTCTTATTACTTCAAATTGCATTTGAGATTGTCTTTGTTTTATATTGGAATAAATTAATTTGCTTCAAAAACAAATAGTGATGTCTTACTCCAAAATGGCCACATTTTGAACTAACGACATATCCGCCGCTTGAGTTTTTCAAGCCAGCTAATTGTAACACTGTTACTTTAAGAATAAGAAGATATTTTCTTCTACTTGAAGGGAAGTCAATATTTCAAAGAGTCGCACCTTTGGCCACTTGGTCTTAACCGCCTCCATTGTTGTTGTAAAAATAATGCATCACAGCACAGAATGCATTCTAGCTTAACAAGAAGGACCCACCAGATTGTGCGACTGCAGAAGGTCCCAAAATGTATCGCTGTATTTTTAACAATGCATTGTAAAAGCTGAGTTTTGCCATTAAAGTTAAACGCGGCAATTAAAAAAGACTGCCTTTATTTTATGACATTTAAAAACCGTAAAAGTCTCATCATTTTTAAGTCAAAATCAAAAGATGTGAAAATTAACACAGACTGGTAAAAGTGAACCTCCAATTAAGTGGTGTCATTTCCATGTCAGAAAATCACTTTTAGATCAAGTAATCAGAACTAGGTTACTTTTTAAAGAAAGTACAAATTCACTAAGTTACTTTGTCAAGGTAACTGTGACAACACTGGTTGTAAAATCTTTTGATGTTATTCTCATGTCACAAGATTGCTTTGTATTTCTTTGACTTGGTCATGTTTGCCTTGTGTTCTTTCAGCGGGACCTGAGCGACTTTGACCTGGAGACGTTGGCGCCGTACATCCCCATGGACGGAGAGGACTTCCAGCTCAATCCCATCATCCCTGACGCCGAGCCCCTGGAAGGGGCCGCCATGGGGGGCGGGGCCGCCGGTAACGGCGCTCTTCCTCCCTCCCAGCAGCAGAGTTTCAGCAACATCGCCAGCCTCTTCCAGCCCCTCTCCTCAGCCCCCCATCAGCACGGCTGCTACCGTCCGCTACCCGCTGCCCCGGCCCCCACCTGGGCTCCGGGTGAGGAGCGGGCCCCGGGCCAGGGGGCTCTGGACCCGAGAGCGAGGGCATACATGATGGGCCATGTGCAGAACCCGCCCTACCAAGCCCCTGCCAGCACCCCTCTGTCTTCAATGGGGGGCATTCAGAACCTGCAGTGGCCCCCGGACCCTCTGCTGACGTACCGGCAACAAGCGGCCAACAAGGCTTACCCTGTGAGCGCGGCGGCGGCCGAGCGGCAGCCATTTTGTCCTCAGAACCTGCTGCACATCATGCACAAAGAAAGGTGACAACGCAGGTTCAAACCATCTTTCGATTTGATTCAAACATTGTCACACCGGCGAGGCAAAGTTGCCGCACCCCGTCCCTACCCCCCCCCCCCCCCCCATGACGTCGGTGTGGCTAAAATAGCATAAAAGCAAGCCACCATTTGGGATAGATTAGACCTTATGCATTCGGCAGAAAAAGTTTCTTGATGGCCTCCATTAAATAGTTGAACAGATTCTTCTGGGAAAAGAGAGGACATTCAGCTTCATCGTTGAGAAATTCTATTTCTTTGTGTGCCTGTGTGGTGTGTGTTTAGGTGCTTTGAGGAGTTGGTCCACAATTACAGAGACCTGAGTCCAGCCAACAATATCAAGCGCTCCTTCAGTCAGATGTCGGTGAGTTACCTCGAAAGGGTTACGATGAACAGAATCGGTGACAAAGGGTAGCCATAGTGGCATCCAACCCTCATTGGAAGCAAATTCGACTTACTCCCGCCAATGCGGAACAAACTCTGGCATCGATGGTACAGGGACTGAACAGCCCGTATCAGGGGCTCGGTCCCGTGTAATCCCCAAGTGCCCCTCACAGAACTCCCCGAGGGTCACGGTTGAACGTCTTCTCCAAGTCCACAAAACACATGTGGACTGGTCGGGCCAACTCCCATGCACCCTCGAGTACCCTCCGAGAGTGTAGAGCTGGTCCACTGTTCCGTGGCTCAGACGATAACCGCACTGGTCCTCCTGCATCTGAGATTCAACTTCCCAACCGATTTTCCTCTCCAGCAGCCCTGAATCAACTTTACCAGGGAGGCTGAGGAGTGTGATTCCTCTGTAATTGGAACGCGTCCTCTATTCCCACTTGTTAAAGAGGGGGGACCACCACCCCAGTCAGCCAATCCAGAGGCACTGTCGCCGTTGTGGAGGTGTGGCAGCCATGACAGCCCCACAACTTCCAGAGACTTGAGAAACTCCGGGTGGATCTCATCCACCCCCGGGGCTTTACCATCGCAGAGTTTTTTTAACCACCTCGGTTACTTCAACCCCAGACATTTTTTTTCTATCGTGACAAAATTCTGATTGGAAAAGGATTGTCGAAAACCAAATTCTATGTACTAGAGATCCACAGTATTTTCACTGCATGGGTTGTTGTCATTTGTGTGTGTGGGTACGTTGGTGTGTGCGTGTGTGTGTTGAGCAGGGTGAAGTCAAGACGTCAGCAAGCATCTGGAAGAAGATGAGGGGCGACATGGCAAGTGGCGCGGGATCTGTGCCTGGTACAAGTCTGCCATCTTGTGTGATTTAAAAAAAAACTTTCAATTCTCATCCCATCCCTAAGCGCAAATGCACTGTTTTGTCCTGCAGAGCTCGAACGGGCCAGGATTTTGCCGGGTTTGAACACTCTGCAGCAAAACAGGAAGTCTGACTATTGTGGCAACATGGCAGGTGAGCTGGTGGCTTGTGCACAAGGCCACAAAAAGATAACGGCACTTTTTTTTTTCAAGAGATTTTTTTAAAATCATTATAGCAGATTTGCATTACAGAACTCGTTTAAGATACTGATGAGAACTATAAATAAAACATACATTTCTTGTTCTGATTAGAAGTACAAAATGAAATTGTAAATAAAAAAAACATAGCTTAATCAAATTTGAAAAAGATGTTAATACAATGGGTTTTTTTTAAAATGGCTCATTAGAATTTTTTTTTCAAAAATTTCAACATAAATATACTTTTTAAACGTAATATTGTAGAAAAATATTGGAAAAGAGTGATAAAGTGGAACTTACCTGGCTAGAAATGCATTATTAATACCTGCTGGGTAGAATAAAAAAATGTCCACATTACCAATGCGTGTTTGTTCTATCTTTTCAACCAAATAAATTCTAGATACAACTTTTTTTTTAATCTATATAGCTCAAAATGTTTGGCTTGTCAATGTGTTTGTTGCAGGTGTGGCCAGTCGCTTGCTGGGCCCGTTGGTGGAGCGCACCTTCCTGCCCGAGTTGACCCGCTACGACTGCGAGGTCAACGTGCCGCTGCAGGGCAACCTGCACCTCCTCCAAGGCTGCGACCTGCTGCGGGCCTTGGACCAGGCCACCTAGAACAAGGCCAGCGGGCCTCCGCGCGCACTTGGAGCCCGCCCGTAGCCTCCATGTTAAGCTAACTTAGGAGCACAGTCGGCCTTATTTAGTTGGGTGGGACATTGTTGTTTTAGCGCGGTTCACGCGTGCACAAAAACTTGCCTTTAGCCTTTCCGTCGTCGTTCCAGGACTTAAACGCCGCCCTCGCCACATTAGATGCAAGGCTAACGTTAATGCCACACACACACATGCACGCACGCGCACACAGAATTCTACTCAAACATTTTTGGACCATTTTGTATGAAAACTTGAGCCAACATTTCAATGCAAAAAAAAATTGTCAGGCAATGCCAACTCAAAAATTATTTATGCTCAAAACATGTTGGGGGTCTCAACCTCCAGATATGGAACGTTTTGAATGGGGAAAAAAAGCATGTTTTATTCTCGGGCCGCAACAAAAGATTATTTTAGTCATTGAAGAATGTGGCGATTGCTTTTTTTTCCCCAAATTGTCAATGAATTGGAATTTTTTTTTAAAATTTCATTTGCAGCCCTTTTTTCAAAACCTGCAAAAAAAATCAGGATATTATTTCAAATGGGGAGTGCAAAAAATGCACAAACAAAAATTGATTGGGAATATGTTGCTGGTTAAGTCTGTAACATTCATGACAAAATCAGCAAAAATGTTGATCTAAGCCAATGTTTGCTCATGTCATGTTTTGATTAAACACCAATATAATCTTGTCTTCCATCTTGGAGGACGACAGAAATCATATAATATTTCCAAAAGTTTCCAGAAATCAACAACGTCTCTAAAGTTTGAGAATTAATTATTGCACATCTACTTTATGACCATTTTGCATCCCAAAGAGAGCTTATGTAGTTTTTTAATTTTTTTATGACATTTGTCAAATGTAAAAGTATAATGTCCAAACTTCATACGTGGAAATATTTTTCATAAACATTCTGAAAATGCGGGTTTTATTCCCTTATGATGTCACTTGGCATCTCTGGTATCTGCTGGGAATTTTTTTTTTTTTTTATAAATATATTGAACTACTACCATTATGATAAAGAATCCACAAACGAATAATTAAAACAAAAACAAAAAAAGAAAAACCACCCAAATGAAAGGATTGAATAGCGTCAAGCAATCTTACTATGTTGCAATTTTGGCTGCTGTGTGGTGGTGCGTTCTTTTCAAACCATTTTTGTTAGTGCAATTTTTTTGTTGTCATGAGGGAGGCGAAAGCTTGGCTGGCGTTTATCGCCACAGGAGGATTACAGCCACATTGAAAGGAATCGGACAATTGAGTTAGAAAGCAGAATTACTTACAGAGAAGAAGAAAAAATCCAAAGTCTGATTTGTTTGTGAAAATTGATGTATTTTTAAAAGAGCTCATTTGGATTTTTACCAAGAATACAATTCTGACTGTTTTCTTTGTTTATAATTAAAAAAAATAGCACTGTAATATTTGATGATTGTAATTATTTTTTTGTCTATATAAATTAGCACCTTATTGACATTCTGTGATTGTCCTCTTTTTAGAATTGTATTGTTCTAAAAAGTTGTTTTTTTTTCCTCTTGGACAACATATTTTAAACTCGTAACAGTACAAATTTCTTATCAAATGAATACTTATTCTTGTAAAATGACTACGCGTTGCACTCTCGTAAAAGGACATTACGAGGTATTTGTCTCCTAATTGCAATTTAAATATTGTAAAGTTAGTATGACAAGTTACAACTTTATTGTTGTAAAATTGCCACTTTTTAAACAATGTCACTTTTTTTTTGCATTTTTTGGTATACAACTTAATGCTCATTATATTACAACACTACTCTTGGAAAATTCCACTAGTTCATTTTTTTCCTCATGAAATGAAATTAGTGTAGTCATAATATATATTGACTTTATTATTGTGTTAACTCTTTAACTTTGTGCAATTCTCAATAAATTATTTTATTTTATTTTTTTTTTGCATTCACAATTTTTTTTTTTTAATTCCAACATGATGATATTTTGACTAGGAGTCCAAATTTTGAAAATGACTAAATTATTGTATGATTGTGATCTTGTTCAATTCTGTATTTTTGCTTGCAACTCTGTGACTTAATTTTAGAGATTTGTGAATTTTGTCTTTTTTTTTCTCTGCATCCTGAGACTCATAAAAGTTTTTTTTTTCAACTTAATGATTGTGATATTTAGACTTTTCCCCTCATAATTCTTTAGTGTTAGTCGTTGCTGTTCAATGTGGCCCTAATCCTCCTTGGTCAGAGTGTTGTCAGGGGCGCGGGGGTCATTGAGTGGATTTTGTGCCAATCACGGAAAAGGTCCCGACCAGCACCATTGGAGAAAGAGGTCGTTCGGTGTTCCTCTGCTTTTTTTTTGTTTGGTTTTTTTTGTGGGGTTGGGGGGGGGTTGTAATGTGCTCTTCCTTAAAGTAGACCCTCTTCCTTTATTCCCCCACCATGTCAATCAAAAGTTGCCCGTGTCACCTTTTCTATTTATGTGCAATCTATTTATGTATATCGCAGCAAAAGCTTTCGACTATTTTTCTCTTTCAATGTAAACACATTTGGCCAAATGATGTCACTAATGTGCCTGATGTCATCCTTTTTGCTTCACATGTCCTTCTCGTTTGTTTTTTGTTTTTTTGGAGTTAATTGTTGTGTTGTGGTGACAACTTTTCACCCGTAGAGCTTTGCACGCGCGCACGTCGCGCATTTGGAATGTTGACGGTGGCCTTGTAGCGTCGATGTGTCCCGGTACGTGGTCCTCGCCGTCTCGGCTTTGAGGCGCTCCACTTGGCTGGCCAGTACTTGTCCTCTTCCTTCCCTTTCTTCCTTCTTGTTTGTGCTTTAAGAACATTCAAGTAGAAAAAAACTGAAATGTTGTTACTTTTCCAATATGTAGCATTTTTAATATTGTACAGCAGCCATCGGTTGGCGAGTTGCTCGAGTTCCTTCGAGAGTGTGAGGCAGGCAGGAGCGCTTACATCTACGTCTACATCTGCATCTAACCGACACGCAGCATTCAATTTGCATTTGTATTTGTTAGTTCCAAAGGCATTTATTGCTCTTTGCATCACATCATGCTGATATTTTCCGTAAGCTTCATTTTGTTCCCCTCAAAATGTGCCTTAGTCTTGTCCAGTTCTTAACTTTGTGCTACCCACTTGAACCACCGGATCCCCACTCTAAACTTATATGACAATCTGACTCCACTGCAGACTACATTAGAACCTGATTGTAACACCTCCAGAATCCTTGTAGAACCCACAAAACCACAATAGCCACATCAGCTGCTGATAAAATAAAATCATCCCCATACATATAAGACTTGGTCCCCCTCTAGCAAAATGGCGACGCATAGTCGAAACAACCATATCGAACCTTCAACAACAACCAGTGAGGTCCCTCAATCAGTACCAGTTCTGTTTACGGTTGAACTGAAAATAGTCATCTGGAAACACAAAAGATTCACTTTGAGCCCAAGACGCCACTGTTTGACCCAAAGACAACCCACAAAGTGTCCTTGAAACATACGGTCTAAAAAACCCACCTTCGGACTCCATGACATCACATGTGATACCCTGTCGAATCCACACGGTTTTCTCTAGAACCCACTTGGACTCAACTAAAACCCAAACAGTCACTACACAAAGTTATAAAAGCTTGTTTGGACTCCAACACTCCACTCAAACCCACAGAGTCATCAGAGAAAGCACAGTCTCAAAATGCTCACTTTGACCCCATGAGGTCACGGATCAAACCAATGCTGATCTCTCTACAACTCACAGTTACATGTACAACCCCATATGGTCTCAAAAACCTTATTGGACTGGAGCCAATTATGACATACTAGAGCCCACTAAGACCCCTTTAAAACCAATTTTGACCCAACTAAAACCCACAGAGTCAACACAAGAACCCACAAAGTCACAAAAGGCCCACGTCAACCTCACTGCAACGCGTATACTTCACCGGGACTCTCAAAGTCCAACTCTCTAGAACCGACAGTGGCCCTACAAACACAAAGACAGTCACAACTAAAATCCAAGCTGTTCCAAAAAGATAGACTCGAACCCCTTTAAAATCTTTGAGGTATGACAGCTACGTAGTTTTGATTCCAGTAAATCCCTCGTTGTCCTTTTGTAGAACCCGCATAGTAACCAAGAGACTCAGACCTCACTTAGTACCCCCCACTTCAGCAGATTCCAGTAGAACCATTTACACCCATTAAAATCAAAATAACTCCCCTGTAGAACCTGCATAGCGCCAAAAGAACCCAGTGTGCTGGCTCCATGTGAATTCCACACCAACCAGACAACTGCTGCAAGAACCAACTTCATCCCAAATGTCTGGTATTGAACCCGATTAGAACCTTTGAGGTACATGTTAGAATCACTTCTGACTCTAGTAAAACCTATATTGCGTTGTCTAGAACCCGCCTCGGAGCCAAATACTGACCCCGTGAGATACCTGAACCTTGAACGCACAACTGCTTTATTACTCAGTACTCTATTCTTTCTAGTTCCCACATTGACCCCACATATTCCAGACCCATGAAGTCTCCAAAAGCCACCTTGACCCCAGTTCGGCCATTGTAGGCCTCAGTAGAATCTAAAAGACTCACTTTGAGCCCACTTTAGAACCCTTGTAGCCCCCACTAGAACCACCTGGTGACGGAGGCTCAGGCTTTTTGTTGTTTTAAGGTTGTGATTTTTTTTTTTTAGCCAATCACAGGCCTGACAGTCCGTCAGTCCAAGTGAAGTGGAACTTGATATCATTGAAGTCAAAGCGCACCAAATGGTCAATAGGGGATTTTTTTTCCCCCGTTCCAAAATTTTGCAAACAATATGTTTGCCGATTGAATTATATGATATAGCGCTAGCTAGCGTTAGCCAAACTGTGTAAACGTATGTGGGAAAAGTTGGTGAACGGAAGTGGCCGTATTATAGGACGTGGTGTCATTACAATGTTGGCTGCGGTTCCACTGGCTGCTTGGAAAAGTTTCTCCTTGTTGGTCCCGAGAGGGACTTTTGGCACGCCAAGGCTAGCGGAAGTGATGCTAACATCGTAAGGGATCTCGTTTGACACCAGAAATCTGGTCACCGGTGTTGGTGGTCCTTGAAGTTCCCCCGACACTGTTCCATTCCCATTCCGAGGCAGAACGTTCCGTAATATTTGGGCAACTTGGAGAGACAATATCAGCATGTTGTGTGTTTTGTGTCGACAAACAGGGTTTTCCTTTTTCACTCTGGGATATACGTTGAACTTCTTATATTATTTAGTTCACTGAGCCCATTCAGCTTTTGTATTATGCTACGACAACTGATCTTATAATATTATACATCTATTACCATTGTTATTATGTAGAATTGAACCCATGCAAAACTTTTTTTTCTTTTCTGCACTGATATCTTGTTATTAAAGCATATTATTGACCTGACTGCATGTATTGTCATTTTCTGCATCAATGGTACTGATACATTTGTCTTGTTGGCTGATCCAGCCGTAGCTGGTTTGATCGTAGATTGTAGTTTTGTTTTGTTCCTTTAAAAATGCAATATACACCCCCCCCCCCTCCAAAAGTCTTGGAACGGCTTTGCTTTGCTATTTTACTGAAGACATTTAATTTTGACAATCGCAACTTGGGACTGACATTATTTAACGGGCTTCAAGCGAATCACATTGAACGTTCAGTGGCCAATCCAATTCAGATCTTGCAAGAAGTGCAATTTATTTATTTCAAATGCTTTTGTAGGCCTTTACTGCAGCCTCTCGCATGTCTTGTTTGTTTCAGTGGTGGGTGTTTCTCTGCTGGAGGTGAATCGCACGTGCTGTCTGGTTCAGGTCTGGTAACCTTCCACTTTTCCCTCCGATGAAGTCCATTGTTGTGATGGCAGTGTGTTTTGTGACATTGTCTCGTTGCATGATGTAGCCCTGATTGATTTCTCTCTTCTCTCAGCTTCAAAGTGGTTTCTTTTTCTCCACTCTCTGCTCTCTGTGTTTGCTTAACAGCAAATGCAGTTTTCACCGGTGAAACCCAAAGACGAAAACAAGCTCTATGTATTGTTTAAGCAATCAATCGAAAAGGCAACAGCTGAGCAACTCGAAACGCATCAGGAACGTGTTCCAGTACCTTTGCTCACTTAAAAAACGGGTGTCGTCAAGCAAAAAGTGCTCTGTCCTGCGGCGTCGGAACACATGGCGACGTCAAGGACATGAAAGAAAATAAATTCTCTTATGCACATCTTTTGATATGAAAGAAAAATGTCCTCGGTCTGCAAGAAAAACAAAGAAGTTGAGTTTGCTGTTCCATTACTTTTGGAGGGGGCTACAAACTGGCCTCCAAATATTTGCTCAGGTCACGTTTGTTTGTGTTGTGCTCTGATCTGGAGATTCTCGCGCCCGCACTGGGATGGAGTACCAACACGCATGCACAAACGCCAGACGAGTCTTATTCCCATGACTGAGGCTCTCCACGTTTGTTTTGAAGCAGACGCAAGACGGAGAAAAAAGATTTGACTCCATTTATCGTCTGATTTGACGTCAATCCCTCTTGGACGTTTTGTTCCGGCAATGAAGATGATTTTCCGTCGCTGCGTCCAGCGTTGTGCGTTTTTCGCTCTCCCGGGATCAGCACGTTACGCAGCTGGAAGGCGATTCGCGTTCGTGTTTGGCGACCTTTGAACTCTCACAAGTCCTTCCTGTTCCTGAGCACACAAACAACATATTTCATGTTCAATGCCGCAGCCGTATGTCCGATGCGATGCGTGCGTGCCTCCCGGCAACACGTTACATCACATCCCGAATGTCCACATGCAGCCATTGTCTACTTGGGTCTCCTTTGTCCGAACGCAGGAAGTGGCAAAAAATGCGATGTTTGGCGCAAACGGAGCCCCGGAATTGTCTTTGCAGCCATTGTTGGGCTCCAGCAGACAGCGTCTTACGCAAGCCTGAGTTACTCCAGCATGCTTCACCTTTGACCTCTTCTGCATGTCAAATGACGTTCATCTTAAGGAAGTAGAAGCGGCTCGTTTTGGCAAGGCAACACACATGCTTCTTGTGGGTACAACAAGGACGTGATTTAATTTGCGATGCAAGACGTGCTTGCTGGATTTCATAACACAGCGTCTCAAAAAGATGATTTCATCATATGCGACTTCCATCTTTACGCTTTGATGAACCGCCTGCGTATGTCGAGTCAGGCTTCTTGTGAGTCAACTGATTTGAGAATCATGTTGGCTAAAACACAGGTGTCAAACTGGCAGCCCGTGGGCCATGTCTGGCCCGCCATGTCATTTTATGTGGCCAGCAAAAGCAAATGACGTAGGTCAGCTTCGTGATGCTTGCTAAAATCTGCACCCAAATGAGAAATTGCGATCATCATCTCTTAACGTTAGTACAGTAACGTAAATAGTAGTTGGACAAACTATTAATATCATATTAGAAAATATTTCAAAACTGCATCGCTAATTCCAATTACGTTGCACAATGAACATTGTGCTAAACAAATAAAAACAGAATACAATGAATTGCTTTTCATTAAATACAAAGACAAGCAAATGTTCAAAGTCATCAAGGTTATTTTTTGTTGTTTGTTGTTTTACGCAAATAATCATGAACTTAGAATTTGATCGTCAAAAACCTGCTTGAAGACCTCGGACCGTAGAGCAGCTGCAGGCAAGAATGGGAACGAATCCCACCAACATTTGTGTCCTCATTTCCCAAACGTTTATGTAAGTTTAGATGCTTCAACATAGAATTGGAAACAAGAAACCAGTCGCAGCTTTTTGGGATCCTGTTACCGCCATAAAATTCAAAGTTAATAATCATTTGCTATAATTTATCAATCTGAACAATAAATATATTGTCTTTGAAGTGTAATCCATGAAACATAGTTTGAATATGATTTGCCAATTTTTATATTTTGTTTTTATTCAAGTTCAACATTTGTGTCGTTTGACTGTAGATGGCTTCTGAGTCAGAATTAACCTGAAAGCGAAATGAACAACGCAAATTCATCCCTCAATTCATGTTGACGAGCAACAATCCAATCTTTCATTGCTGTACTTTTTGACCACCTGTTGGTTGTTATGGCAATTTTCCTGAAGGACTCCGTGACCTGTCGGCCTTTTCGTCAATGTCGGGTGGTCACAGCGAGCACTTCCTGTGCGGACGCCAGGGAGGTGGGGGGGGTGACGCATGCTCCCCCATCGGCGTGTTTTGGAGACAAACACAGTAGGCGGCCCAGCTTCCGGGGAGGCCCCACATCGGCTTTCTCGTGAGAATCTCGTGCGTGTGCATGCGCGTGTATTTCTCTATTAAACATTTGAAGGCCATGATTTTGCATACACTTTCCGAAAGAAAATATATTGTTGGTATTTCTACTGTTTAAAAAAAAAGATCATTTGAAAGTAGGCATAAGCCAAAGAGTTTGAGGTGGTTTTAAAAAGTTACAGTTTAAACAAGCGCAAAAGCTGGCTGTCGCCTGTCATACAATACGATACAACTTTTTTTATATAGCGCATTTCACAACAGCTGGAGCTGCAACAAAGCGCTTTCCATATGATGTAATATAAATTATTGGAAAATTAGAACACAAATTAAAACTTTTCTTTGGTGAGGGGACCCGTAAGCAGAACGCAATATGATTGGCTGCTTGCAGAGCTGAGTAAAAGTGCCGCCTCTTTGAAGGTAATTGCCTCCAATTAACTTTCTCTTCTCTGTGAGCAGAGAGAGGAGGGCTGGGCAGTTACGAACGGCGGAGAAAGGAGGGCAAGACAAAAGAGACGGAGGTCTTTTTGATCTGTTCGTTATACTTAAAAACAAAAGAGAAAAAAAAGCACGTACAAAATGAGTAGTAGTCTGTTCTTAAAATAGCTCTCCGGTGATGAGACGCTATGACTTACTAAGAAGAATTAATACAAAAGAACAATACCAGCATGAATTTACTTATTTAAAGATAAAGATAAAGATGTCCTTTATTAGTCCCACAATGGGGAAATTTGAGAATAAAGGTAACATGGTTTCTTAATGTAACAAATACTCAATAGTTTAAAAAAAACATTGCTTTTAAGGAAAAAAAATGTTTTTATTGACTCAAATATATCTAAAAAATTTTAGAGTTGGAATCTTGATACTGTGATAATTTTGATCACGGCACGCTCTTAACTCAAATTGCTCCTGTCTTCTAAGTTTGTTGTGGGTGTGATGACCACCAGGGGGCACTATATTGCATGCTGACGTACTGCATATTGAGGTTTCTTTTTTTTTTTTTTTTGCAATTTTATGAATTTTATTGGTAAAAAAAAGTTTAATCTCATATGTTCGCAATTTTGGTCAAAATTTTTTTTCTAGAGAAAAATAATACACGTTTGATTTCTTAATATAATGCCTATTTTTCTGGTTCGTTTTTTTTTTTTTTTACTCTCATCGAGTGGGTGCCATCGACGACGTCTCACAGGGCGTCCATGTGCGCAATTGCAGCCTGTCGTGGTCGCTAGGCAACATGCTGCTGGCCTTGGCCTTCCTCATCGACGACTGGTGACCTCTGTTGGCGGTGGTCACGGCCCCGCTGGCCTGTCGTCCTCACCTGGTGTTCAGCAGGCAACAAGCGGCCGAATAATGTATGTAACATTAAAAGGAATGAGACATGGGACATTAGCAGGTCTCTATCTATAAAATGGTGTGTCATACTCAGGGTTGTGTAAATGTGGTACATTAACTTATACATTAATATGGTAGGGTAGAGAGCCGGTATGTGAGCTGTACATATAATGTGGCACTAGACTAGAATTTGTGCACGGTACGTACGACTGGCATTAAATATGATACATGTGTTGGAGATATCTGCATGATCTTGTAATATTACGTAATAGCTTTGAGCCAGGCAGCCTAGTGGGTTATTTCTGGACTGTGGGGAGTTTTTCCATAGACCTAAATTAAAAAACAACAATCAATCATGTTGTTGCCTTAGTAGATGAGTGGCATGTACATTCTGCGGTGACCATTTAGTAAAAAGGGGCTTTCGGGAGCCTCCTTATTGACCATGTTCCTGTACACCGCCAAGCTTGAGGCCACCGTGCTCAGGTGAGGCATGCGCTCATTGGCTCTGGGTTGACTGCTCGTCTCATTGGGTTGTTTTCACCCAAGCAGTGCACGAGAAGAGAAGGGCAACCTCAATTTGGAGTTTGGTTCCCATTCAGAGACTTAGCTTAATTTGTGGTCATTTGCTGCTCCCTGTTGGTCAGGAGGGTGTCTCATTACTGAATATGATACAGTAGTGCAGGAACGGAAAAATGCAACGTTACAGGTACATCTCTTAAATGTGTGGTAAATATGGTACATTATAGAGGCATAGAGAGTAAATGTGATGGAAATATTGTGCATTAATGGACTATAGAACATAAATATGATTTTCACATTCACCTCTTAAGTGGGCCAAACTAGTATCTTCATTGCCGAAAGAGTTGAAAATAGCATTCCCAATTTTTGCATGAACCAATGTGATGTTCAGTGAGGCTTCCCGTAGATGTGCTAAGAATGTGCTTTTTTCTTCATCCATCCATTATCTGAGCCGCTTCTCCTCAAGAGGGTCGCGGGCGTGCTGGATCCCATCCCGGCTATTCTCGAGCAGTAGGCGGGGCACACCCTGGACCGGTTGTCAGCAAATCGCAGGTTTTTGACGACAGTGTTACTCTGGCGAAAGCACCTGTTTAGGATTATAATTAATTCTAACGAGCGGTGGTAGGCTATATCCAATTAGCAAAAGATGTTTTCTGGAGATCTACAGTTGAGTAACTGAACTGAAGTCATGTGACTTGACTCGACTTGACTTTGAGAGAAGGTAGTCAGTCAGTCTGTAAAAACAAGTTGCTTGTGTTTGAATCTTTCACTGTGACACACTTTGCACCGGGGATTGTTTTGGTCCGTGTCCATCTCGCTGAAGCCATACCATTTCCACACTAAAGACCTACTTTTGTCCGAATTATTAACTATGGTGCCTTAGATCCACCAAAAATAAATTTTATCCATAAAATTCGGTTGCGGTTCAAAATCGCTTTATCGAACAGCCCTACCGGATTGGTTGAGTTTAGGCGCTTGGTGGTAATACTCATTAACATTTAGGAATATTGGGCTTTATAGTCAAATTTCCAGAACCTAAACTACACACAGTTCTCATTTGGTCATCATGAGACCAAGATGAATTGATTGACTGGTCATGGTCTCTGAACTTCGAGAGGAATCAGATGAGACTGGAAGAGTCGCCGAAAGACCTTTGTCCAAATAATACAGCAAAAATAAAACCATACTGGAAAGAAAAGCGCAAGAATAAAATAGAAACAAAGAATCACTTTGTTTTAGCATGACTCCGTACGTAGGATGCTATTGGCTTTCCAATGCGCATGTCTGGACCTGTGCCAGCATTGTGGCGATTGACAATGTCAAAGTCAAATTTTGCGCCACCTGGCCGGAGGTGCGCAAGGTGACGTTTCAAGCGCAGGACGGCTGTTGTCACTGTGTACATGTGAGCCGTAAAGAGTCTATTTCTGTGCGCAGCTGTTCCCATAAGCATTGCGACCCTGCGACTAGTCGGAAGAAGCTTTAGAATGGAACGTCCGGTCCGCTCATGTGGGGACTGCCGGCATGTGTGAAGACGCACCTAACTCCGACATCAACCCAGCCTAAAAATTTCCAAAACGTTCCTCACCACTTGAGTCATATAAACACTCGCCATTGTTTTTATGCTCAAGGTTCAAGGTTTCTCTTTACTCCTTGGGAGCAATTGGCCTTGGAGCAAGGAACAGCTGCATATATGATTACAAGCGACCAGACATCAACATGGGGCCATTTTCATATCAAAAGAGAGTCACGGAACCAAAGCACCGACTTCTATATGACAAGAATATCAATTGGTATCGCATGGCTGAAGCCAGAGGGCAGCCATCTTATGACGCTCCAGTTACTGACGGTTTGTATTTCGTTTTCACTGCAAACACTGCTACGGCTGCGTGTTTTAGGCTACGAGCTCCGTAGGACAGCATCGCAAAGAACCAAGATCACTCTTTGCATTGCCCAATCAGAGCATATTACTCATGAAATGGGCCCTCCAGAGGTTAGCTTTACATTTGGCAGCCAGCTTTTCCCGATGGACTTTTCTTTCATTTCCTTGTTCATAGTTCTGGCAACATGATGCGAGAGAATTGAAAATTGCCGATGAAACATGCATCTGTAGGCAGCATGTAGGTGGCGTTTTCGCTGAGGCCGAAAATAACGTGAAAACACCACAGCGAAAAAAAATTTTGTATTCGAGATAGGCAGGCTTTGCGAATGGCAACGTAAGATGGCCACCGGTGACTTCAACTCCTCCCGATGGTGAGTAAACAGCTTTATTAGTCCTGTCATGTAGAAGTCCATGAACCAAACCCAAAAAACTGGCAAGGGGATGACTGAAGAAAATTTTTGTGGGATTGCTTTCCAACCATCATGTGATCAACCAAACATGCTAGTTCTTGCTGCATCTGCCAATCTGTTTTCTGGTTTTGGTCACGTGATGTCTACAACAGAAGTTGATTTTGCTCAACGGGAGAGGGTGATATCACCGACATATAGCGAGCTGAGATAGAATCTGAATTAGAATGCCCTTTACTGTCATTATACTCACTGTACAACAAGATTGGAGAGATTCCCCTCTGCATGCAAATATAAATAATAAAAATAAAAGTTGAAGACTATCCCAGATAACTTCGGGCAGTAGGCGGAGTACACCCTGAACTGGTTGCCAGGAAATCGCAGGGCATTGGCGGCACACTATTTTGTTTGTAAATTTGGAAGAATGAAAACAGGACATATTTCAGATCTGCCTCGTTATTTTGCAGCAGCAGCAGTTTTTTTTTTTGAATGCCGGATCCTTTTAACGCCTACGGAAAGGAATGGCTGTCAGTTAATTATTTGGATGCCAATTTTTGGCCATAATTATTGATGCATATTGTCATATAATAGCTTCAAGTTTGTTAGCTTGGAAAAAAATAGATTTGTGTCCTGTAAACACAGAGAGATTGGTACAGTGTACATTATTTTTATGTTATCCATATTTCTTGCTCTCACAATAATCTGTTTTTAATTTTTTTTGTTTTAATTTTAAAGTGTATTTGAAGACCTGAACGAAAATAAAGTGTCGTAAATGCTTTTAAAAGATGCATAGGGTAATTCTATATTGTGGATTTCACTTGTTGCGCATCGGTATGAAACGTAACCCCTATGATAGAGGGGGGATTACTGTATCCCATTTTAACTAGTGATAGCACATACAACTTATGCTGGCTAAAAATGATCTGGTTGCCCCTTATTTCTGTTGTTTGTTGTTCTTTCCTTGTGGTCTAATATTTGTCTGCATGTTCCAATTGTTGTGCATGATTTTCTTGTGGCCCAAATGAAGTTGGGGTTCCCTTTAACGAGCACTCTGTTCCTTTCTTTGCGTGGCATGCTAACTGTAAGTGTGTCGGATCATACACCACCTTCAGAGGAAGACAATCAAAAAATACCAAACAAGAATGTACAGCAATCAGCCATTATGTAAGTAGCTCACCAACACCACTGACACGTGAGGTGAGATTACACAGGGGTGGGGGGATGGGGGGGGGGGGGGTGACGTGTTTGCCAAACCCATCCTGAAATTCTTGATAACCTCTCATGTGTCGGAGAAATGGTTAAACATTTAGCATAGGACATCTTACTTCATTTCTCATCTTTGAAGGGAGTAAGAGAATTCCTGTAATATGGTCCTCTTCAGTTGAATTTGATTCCTTTCCCTTTTTTGTTTGTACTTTAGGAATTCAATGATCAGACTTTTTATTTTAATCAAACCAGCTGGTGATCCCAGATATCATTACAGATTGTTGAAAAAAAAAAACAGTAATAATCAACATGAAGGAGTGACTTTGGGCAAATGCAACAACAATGCACTATCGTGCAGCTGGTGTCACATCTGAAATGTGGGATTTATTTCTGACTGACTGCTGGCAGACACTTTGGAAACACTTCAAACTGTCAAACTGTGACATATGCAGAGGTGACAAAAGTACTCACACTCTCTATACTTAAGTAGATTTTTTTTAAATGTAAAATTACAAGTACTGAATCAAGTCATGTACTTAAAATTAATAAAGTTAAAAAACAAATTCCATAGCACTGAATTTTCCAGACAATAAGTCGCACCATGGTATAAGCCGCAGTTTTCTATGTTTAAAAAAATGCGTTGTTTACTGCATGTACAGAACGATATTGTACTGTGAATGCACATAAAGAGACACAAACCGAACAGTTAAAACAGTGCATTTTGACACTGCAACAACTTTGCTAATTGAAACAGAACAGACCTAAGAGAAAAAAATTAAGGTTTATTTAGCGTATTTTATGAACTATCGAGCGCCCATACTGGTGAAAGAAAAATCCACAGAAAAGCTGCACTGTTGTATTAGCCACATTGTTCAAAGTCTAAAAAAGTAGCGGCTTATAGTCTGGTAAACACAGTACTATAGGAGAGATACAAAAAGTCTTTTCTCTGTTAAAATGGCAGGTTTTTGTGATATATATATATATTAGGAACAAAATAAATCACATCAAATATGTCAAGTGTAATCCTGGTCAGTGGTTTTGATGTCACTGGCCTTCAAATGCAGCCTATTGGCGACAAATGTCCTCAATCTGGTTTGTTAGACTCTTATATACAAAAAAAGGAAACTCAAAAGTAACTTAAACTTAAGATACTAATTATTCTACAAAGGTGGTGATATTGCAAAGTAACGTATTACTTTTATATATGTGTAACTAGTAACATGTAATGCATTACATTTTGTTTGTAACATGGCCAACACAGTTGAAGAGCCGCTGATTTTGACGGCATTGTCCATCACGTGTGACTTCGTTATGATGCAGGCCGTCACTATATATTATTTTCATAATGACGTCATATTCAAGACGTGAGAACACAAAATGAAAGCCTGATGACAACCTTCAAATGCAATCTCCTTGTGACGCAGGCTGGCCATCAATCAGGCTTGCTAATTACATAAATATCTAAAATACAGGACATGACTCCACACAAATGTCGTTACTGTTGAGGGGTTATGATGTTGTCAGCCTTCAAAAAAAAAAAAAAAAAAGCTTCCTCCTACTTACTTTCATAATAATGCCGTATACAGGACATTACTCACCACAAGTGTAGAGGCAGCTAAATGATGCTTATGTCATCGGCCTTCAAATATAGCCTCCACCTTTTTATTTTTATTGTAACGCTACATTCAAAAGATGACTCACATCGAACCGCAACGCTGAACCTCCCCCAAAAAAAGAATTTGAAGCCGGCCGAGTGTTTTGCTTGTTGCTCATCGGACCAGCCGGGTACTAGCGGCGTTAGCATTAGCAGATGAATTAGCAGTATCTCTTTTCAAATGCTAATCCCGGCTGCTCCTCGCCTCCGCCCTGCGCTCCAAAAATAGCCTCCGGGGGCTTAAACCAAAACAAAGATGGTGGCAACTGAAGCTGGCAGGCGAGCACACAGTGTGCTAATCCAAAATCAACTAGCGGGGGGGACTTCACACTGTTGACTTGTTTTGGAACCTTTACATCCTCTTCACTTTCCACACGCACGTGAAACGTTACATGTCGTGTTTGACCAAACCAAGAATATCCCCATCATACTATATTGGGGTTGTCAAATGTGGAGATAGCGGAGACATGAATGCCACTTTTTCTGTCAAAGTAACCGTTGCTGCGAATTGTGTCCACTGAAATCCTGACCACCATTTCGCTGGCATAGTGAAATTAGCCGTTACTCAAGATTTGACATCTGATCGTGATGCCTTGTGAAGGCTAAAAGACGCCAAATTTCAGCAGTAAACCAAACCGACTTCATCTCAATTGCGCTGTTAATCTGTGAATGTTAATAATAATAATGCAAATATCTTATTGACGGTAAATACACCCTTGGCATGATTTTGAAACATTTACAGTACTTACAAAATAAGATGAGGTCTTTAAACACATTTAGACAAATAGTGAGCGAGCTCAAGAGCAACGGAAAAGACAAAAATATTGCGCAGACGGCAAAATGAATGTTTTGAGCACACATCGCACATCAAATTTGTTCTTGCTTGTATTTGCTTTTTGTATTTTGCCTTGTTTTGTGCCGCTTTCTGCAGTCAGGACGCTATTATAAATGAGAAATACTTTTCAATTGACTGGGGTTGTTAAATGCATCTGAATACTTGTAAAAAAAAATAAGTAAAAAAAATAAAATTATTGAATTGTGCATGATGTCAGTCAATAGTTTGAGTCCACAAGAGGTTGCTTTGGATGATGATATTCCGGTGTCCATTTAAAGGCAGGCGGACAACTGAAGCCTCTCTCTGAAAAGTTGCCACTTGACTTTGTACGGTGTGTTGATTCTCTTGAGCTTGTCAAGATAATTGGCGTTGGAGAGCTTAAGTTGTTTTTTAAAAAGTACATTCTGAGAGTATAGTGATCCGCTGTGATCTGAAAGTGGAAAGGAAAACGCTGATTCATAAAAAAGTTGGAATTGCAAGAAATGGTTTCGAACAACATGATCAAGAAATGTAAAGATTTTCCAAATGTACTTTTGTTTTTCTTTATAATGGGCTCTTGACATCAAATTGTCATGAATCTGGCCCCCAAACTCAAACCATTTTGACCGCCGTGCTCTATCTCAAGTGACCAACTGCTGCGCACGTCCTTTCAAAATGGATTCCCATGCCTGTCTTCCATTCAAAAATGGATGCCATTTAGATTGGAACTTTGGAGCACCTGTGCTAAAGGACGACACTTTCAAATATTTTCACTTGTGCGTACTTGTCTGACCTTGGGAAAAGTCCTCAAACGTCAGCATTTTTTTTGTATTGCTATTGTCACAACGACATGAAGAGTGTGTGAAGGTTCACCATCCGACATGACTCACTCACTCAGTCTTTGGCAACACAACAATAGCACGTGAACGGGAGCTGTGAATGGGACTTGGTGACAGCTTGCGTGGCTTTCATGAAGAGATCATCCTCTTGCTGGAGTGTCAAAGCCTCTTTAAAACTCCTCCAACCTTGCACCCCCCCTCCCCCCCCACCCCAAGCCCGGCGCCTTGACGGTATATCCCCCCCCCCCTGGAGCTGGCAGACATTGTCCAAGTCTCAGCGGGGATGCTGGTGGACGCTGTGAGCGCGGCTTTTGTTACTGTTGTTAGTGGAAACATGACGGGGGTACTTTAAGACTTGAGAGTGTACAGGATAACCTGCAGTGGTGGGGGGTTAGGACCAGCAAGGCCTTTCACCTACAATGAGACTTTGGACCAACTTGAAAGAGAAACATACACTAATTTGTTCCAGCTAAATGTATTATTCCAAAGTTTATGGAGCTTTTTTTCATGCCAAATTTAGCACTCAAATTACCAACATCTTAGCCAACATTAAAACACTGAAACGTATTAGGCATAGGCTGTTCAACTTGGGCTAAAATGATTCATCAAATATAATGGAAAATCTCATTCTTAATCTCATTCATTTCACGACGACTACCACTACTTTTTTTTGAATTATTAATTTTTATTTTTTTATTTTTTGCATAGCATTCGCGATTCTCCATCTGTTGGAGTGGCAGCTGCCAAAACTTGTCCGACTCCTGACGTGTTGGCATTTCTCTCCCTCATAATCAACGGGACAAGGCTAGAGCCACCACCTAATCGTATCTTCTTCTCAAAAGACGAGTTGATCACAAATCCATAGCGATGCAGCCAAGACCCTCTCGCCCGGCTTCTCATTGAAAAACTTACCTGGCGAATATAATCGTCTGCGGCAGTAATTACTTGGATTCCGGTTTACGAGCTGAAACGTCCAAAGCTGCGGATGCGTTAAAAAATGTCAGTCTTTACTTTTGGATGTCATGGCGGATCACAGCAGGGCGTCCACAATCTAGCTAGTTTGAGATCACACGTTGACGCAAAAGCCTGAAAATGTGCTTTCCGTCCAACTATTGCTTTTGATTCGGTTGCAGTCACATGCAACCTGAAGTGCTGACGACATCTGGACCAAGATGTGTGTAAAGTGCAAACTTTCAGCGTTTGTTTGCGGGCATTTCAACCCAAATCAGGTGACAAGAGTTTGCGGTCTACGTGCCTCCCACTTTTGAAGGGAGCAAAAGTCATGGGACAGTTCGTTTGAAAGCAGCCGTCACGTGCATGTAGACAACACTTGACGTGAACACATACAAAAGATCAACACCCACTTTATTTGGATTCCGTTTAGATTCCTTTTTAGTCTTTAGCTCAGTGTTAGTGTCTTAAATGGATGTAAATGTAAATTGATTTACAAATAGATGAAAACATTTGTAAAGTTTGCCACGAATAGGTTGCGCTGCAGGGGGGGAGACAGCGGGAGGGGGGTGCACAGTAACTCAACGACCTAAATGACCCCTTCATGACGCCAACACCGTCACAAAACAAATTAAAGCCATAAGTCAAGCCCCCTCCTGTGTTTTATTTGTATTCATTTGTTCCTTTTATGGAGCGGCTCACTCGAGTAGCTTCCAATATGGAATGAAGCCTTTTCATCCCGTAAGAAGCCCCGTGAGTCATAAAGCTTCCTTCCCGCGTATTGATTAGCTAATGTAGATTCCAGTTGCACAGTCATGTTGGACTATATTGTGTTTCTTTGCACTAACTCAACTGTCTCTTTTTTAAATTATTATTCTTATGTACAGTGCCCAGGCCTCCGTTTTCCGGCAGTAGCTTCAGTATTTCTAATGGTCCGTTTTTTTCCTCTATTCTTTGTATGAGGGAACGAAGGTAGCAAAGCAAGAAGCAACTTTAGTTTTTTTGTTTTTTTGTTTTTTTAATGACAATCATCTTGACTTTTGAACATTTACATCCAACACATGTACAATTGGCGTATCATGATTAATATTGTAGTTAGTCGTGTTTTATGGGTTACTCTGCAGTCAATGTCCCTCTAAAAAAAATAGAAAATAACATAACCCTTGACTAATATGTTCTTCAATTTCAGGGGCAGATACGGACCAGGGTTGGTGCTCTAAGGGCAACCTTTTTGCCCTGGATTAAAAAAAAAGTGCCTGTTCTGCTGCAGCATGTTTTTTCCCATCTCTGATAGAGAAGAGTTTCAGCACAAGATTTTTTGAAAATGATTCCTTGACCCTTTGATAGCGAGAGCCCTGTTGACCCATCCCCCCCCTATTAGCATGCCCCAGCTGGACTGTAACCCATTTATAGGGTTCTGCTTTTCTCTTAATTGTATGAATAAATTTGGCCTTCTTTTTAACCTGAGCACCTGCCCCTCACAATGTATGTGAACGTGCCTGGTCAGGGGGCGTGAACAAAAAAACAGAAAGATTATTTTACTGAATGAAGTGCATGTTTGATTTGGGATGCATTTCGTTTTTATCCCGTGGTTCCCTTTCTCGAAAGTGCCCACTACATTTGAGTACATTCCAATATGTGATGGCGTCTTTTCATCAAGTAAGAAGCCCAATAAGTCATCAAGCTCCCTGTTCATGTACGATATTGATTAGCTAATGTACATTGCAATCAGGGAGGGGGGGGGAGGGGAGGGAACGCCTCTCCCCCTGTCCCTGCCGGTGTCTTTTCTTTCTTTTTTTTTTCTCTCCACCTCCCTGGTGTATTCCAGTATGGCGTCTGGGCTCGGCGTCAGCACATTGCAGCAAATCGTCACCTCAGGGCGGCTCGCATAGGACAAAGTCAACGAACCGACATCCAGTCGTGACGCGCTCGGCCCAGCCGGCCCGGCCCGGCCCGACCCAGCCTCCGATTGGCTAAGTGGCGGCCGTGGGGAGGGGCCACCATCACCCCCACCATCCCTCCTCCCTCCTCCGAGCCCGTCGTGAGGCGGCGGGGACGGCGGCGGAGGGGCGGGGGTTGGGGGGGATGTTCGCCGAGCCGCCGCCACTGTCGCTCGGTCTCTCGCTCGGTGCGTCCTCCTCCTCCTCGTCCTCCTCCTCTTCCTCGTTCTCCTCGCCGTCCTCCTGGCCGTCGTCGTTTTGCTCCTCCGCCGCCTCTAGTTCTTGGTCTGACTGCCGCTCGTCCATCATGGCTCTCAACATCCCCGGCGTGAGCGTCATGATGTTCTTCTACCTTCTGGTGCTGGCCATCGGCGTGTGGGCCTCCTTCAAGTCCAAGCGGGAGGCCAAGAAGGGCCGCGGAGACCAGACGGAGATGGCGCTGCTCGGCAACCGCGGCATCAACCTGGCGGTCGGCATCTTTACCATGACTGGTACATTTCACCTTTTTTTTTTTTTTTTTTTTTGGTCTTTGTACCATAGCACTGATTTCGGCGTGGGAAATGGGCCAAATGAATCTGAATTCGACCTCCGTTTCACCTCGCACACGTGATGACTCAAGCGTCGTGCGGTATAGGATGCACAAACTCATGTGGTGAACGCATGGAATAAATTGGATGTACTCTCGAGGTGTATAAACATGACGTAATAGTGGAACATTAGAGGTGTATAGGGAGTCACATGTGACGTAAATATGCTAAAGTACGCAGTAAATTTCGTTAAGTACATTTTACTCTAACAAGGCAAGACAGCATTTGGTCCCAGTAAAATTTGAGAGTGAAATATTCAGCATAAAATGCACTCTATGCTCGAAATTTACAGAGTAGAGTGTATGCCATTGCGGTATATTACATGTACACGTTAAATATGACGTGAAAAGGATAAGTTAGTGGCACATAGAATGGTATGTTTGATGCAAATGTTATGTGTGCATACTACAAAAAAACTAATAATTTGGGGAATAAAATACATTATTGTCTAGAACTTCAAATTTGAGGTACCTTGAAGGTGTATAGACATTAAAGATGTAAAACTGTACCTTAGAGATTTATAGAACAAGAAACAGGATTTAATATAGTACAATTGACGTGAAAGTGTATCATTAGATTACCTGAAATATAATGGAATCGGAAACAGAACCAGCAAATCAAGACAAACAAAAACCACAAATACATTCGAAACAAAAAACGCATTAAAGGTCCACTGATTAAATACAGTGGCTTTAAAAGGTCTAAACACCCCGGTTCAGGTGCCATTTCAATGTAGAAAAAGAAAAATGAGGCCAAGATCATTTCTAAACATTGTTGTGGCCTTTATCTTGAACTACTCAAGTGAAAGAAATGGAATTTTTTCAAGCAGAGACGTTGGCAAACATTGGCTGTGTCCGAATTACCGTCACGCCTTCAAACTCATGCGAAATTGGAGTCAACACACGCACACCTGACACCATTTCAAGTGCCTCTGATCAAAACCCAAATCAAGCGCAGGTGTTCAAGTAGGCTTTTCCTGACATTTTTGTAGTCCCATTTTACAGCACAAGTCGTAAGATGCACAGTGCTCCCATAGCATCTGATCCATCTCATTTGTCAACAGTAGCAGCCAAGAGAAGGGTACAAAAGAATTTCCAATGTGTCATCTTCAAGTGCAGAAAACGTCTTGGTCAAAAAAATAGCCAACAGCTGGACATCCCTCCAAAATTGAGGAAAAGACGGGAAGAAAACTGATCGCTTGAGAGGCTGCCAGCAACACTGAAGGCGATGGCGGAATTTCTGGCAACTACGGGCAGTTGAGTACATGTGACAGCAAATTCCTGTCTTCCATATCGGGGCAGTGGCGTCGGCTGGAAAGATAGGAGACTTGACGTACAAAGAAAAACAAGTCCGTAAAAACACACAAGGTTGAACGTTTTGACCGTAATTCTGAAAGGTACATTTGACGCAAACACAACAGCGCTCATCATCAAAAGAACACCATACCAAGCGCGAGGCATCATTATAAACATGGACTCTTTTTCTTCAGATGGACCCGGCGGGGGGAATTATGAAGCGTTCCAAAGAGCGGTTAGTGTTAGCACAAAACCTCCAGGCCTCTGCTTTAGCTGAACTTGAATCAAATGCATTTCACACGCCGTCTCCCCTTTCAGCTGCGTTTGAACATGATTGGTTAATTCTGGACACAGCCACTTCCCCACTTATGAGGTAGTGTGCACACTTGGGGTATTTTTACTTCCCCTCTCTTAAAATATATATTTTTTTTCATTTCAGTTATAGGTCAGAATAACGGTTGAAAAATGTTTGAAATGATTTACTGTGGTCTCGTTTTGTTTTCCATCCCAAAAAGCTGTCATTTAACGCAAAGCTGGCATCTGAACAAGGCAGTGTAGCTTTTCCGTATTCACTGCGTGTATGTATGGCACATCGCAGTTGTTTAGAAGATTCAATATGATGTCAAATCAGAATCAAAATGCTCTCTTAAGTGTTCTTAGAAGTTAACGAAATATGCTACCTTCCAAGTGTACGCACTTTTGGAATGCTATTTTGATCCACTACCGGTGCATAGAATTAAATATAGTAATGTGCCTTTGGTAAATTACAGGTGTAGAACTTAAAATGATTCAGTAGTGGTGTATAGACCTTATGTGGGATCACGGCACAAGTGTATACTGTAATAAATCTGGTACAGATTGACATGAAATTTGATGTCAATTCGGTGCCACGTGAGAGCAGTGCAGAAAATACTAAAAATGCTCCATTAGAGAAGTTTTGAATCCATTTGCAAACCAAGCGTCGCATTACCGCTAAAGACACGTTGCGTGTCCGAGTGGTGACACCAAAGATCAAAGTTGACGAGGCCAGGACTTTGAAATGCATTCCTTGTTCGTTTCATCTTGCAAAATTGTTGCCAATCCTAAAATTAGCAGGACAAATTGGCGGAGTGGACTGCGAGCTAGACTTTCTCCTCAGGAGCTCATCATAGTCCGAATGACATTTGACATGCTGGACTGGACAATACGCCACTGAACTGAGCAACTCTGACTGGCCATCGCTGGCAGCAGCGCCTCTGCTGCTCGCAAGCAAGTACTGCACTCCTTCAATCAGAGCTTTCGCTTTGTCTTGCGTGCTAAAAACCAGCACGCACATTCACACACACACACACATGCGCGCGCAAGCTCACTCAAGCTAAAGTAGAGGCATTGAAAATAATTGACATGTAATTGAAAAAGAGGCGTCCGCGACAACAAATATGATTTAAATATGTACATTCAAGTGTTTGGGATCCGTGGCCCCATTGGTGATGTCAAACGTGGTCCATCAGGGTGGCAGGGATAGGGAGCACATGAACTGCAATATTTTCAAGAAAAATATCTCTTGTTACTCATTTTGTCCATTGATGACCACTACCGTGACCACTTGAGTGGCATTGTGAAATTGGCTGTTGCTCAGGATTTGACATCAGATATTGATGCGCTTGTGAAATCGAAAAGATGGTTGTGAAATATGACTTGTTCTCAAATGCTGCTATGCCTCCGTTTCACTGGACACTTGCAAGAACATGAAGAAAGATTTGAAGACAGCAAAAATGTTAGTCGACAGCTTTGGTTATGGAACTTGTTTTGGTGGAAGCCTTTTCCTTGTGCGTATTTTTACATCTACTTCACGTACAAGGCAGGGGGACCACCGCACCGGCTTTGTGAAAAGCTTTCACACCGTGATGAGTCCGTTGAGCTCATCAAGATTTGCAGATTGATGTGGAAATGTCGCTCAATTGAAAAGAATTTCTCCATCATTACAAGTTGTTGTCTTATCAAAAAGGTACCGGCAGTATATAGATCCACTTTGATGTGGAAATGAAAAACCTGATTCATGCAAGAGTAAAAATCGCAAATATTTTTCTTCAGAAATTACAGCTTGCTGATATGGCTTGCAACAAGAAAATATTAATAACCTCGGTCCACATCAAATTTTAATCCGAGATGTCTCCCTAATTTTTTTTTTTTTTTTTTACACTGATTTCAATAATGTCTTTTTTTTTTCTAGCACTTCAAGTTTTTGTAATGGAGTACGACGTGTAAAAACTTGTGCCTGTGTGTCTTGTGTCAACAGCCACGTGGGTCGGTGGCGGGTTCATCGTGGGCACCGCGGAAGCCGTCTACAACCCGTCCATGGGTCTCATCTGGGCCGTCATGCCCGTCACAGCCACCATGTGCTTCATCTTCGGTGAGCGCTCCTTTTTAGGGCAGGCCGTCGCGGCTCGGCGCCACTCGCTCGGTGTTTGCATGCCCAAGTTTTTCGCAAAGCGGCGCGAAAAATACCCCTAAAAAAAATCAAGCGGTGACGTCCAAACAAGGAGAGTCTCCTCGCGCCCTCACAACAGGAGGATTTGTGTCCTTAAGAACACTTAAGTCGTGTTGGCGCTGGAGTCCAAATAGGGTTTACAAGGTTCCAGGCTGACCCCTCCTGGGTTCAGTAGAATCAAAAGTGGGCCAACAAAGCCTGGCTGAAAGTAGCATGTGATCACAACAATCACAAAAGCATGTTGAGAAGGGCATTTCTGTCGAAATTTTGGCTCATGCTGAAGTGAGCAATGTGGAAGAGATGTCCTGTGAATGCGCTGGAAGCCATTTTCAACTTCGGAGGCTTTGGACTGGAATCCAAAGGTGCAGAAGAAGGATTTTAAAAAGGAACATGGGCAATTGGTAAATAATTGCCAATAAGAGAGCTGAATTTAAATTTGACTTCCCAGTGGTTTCAATTGGTGGAGGGTCGTGGAAACTTTAGAAGGACAAGAAAAGGATGTAGCAATAATAAGATTACAAAATGTTCTTTTGGGCGTGGAATAACGTGAATCATTGACACAGTAACATTTTCAAAAGATACACGACGTGTTGCAAAAGCTTGCTTGCTGCCCCCACTTATGTGCTGGTCATTGTTCCGACCTTCAAGTGCTCCACAGATACCCTCCAAGGTCACAGTGGAAATCTCTTAAAGCGACAGCGCACCGGCAACACCAGGACACGAGGAAACTGTCTTTGGATTCACGTACTTCATGAACAGCGTATTTCTGCCAAAACAGAAAACAAAAGTTCAATATCACATCATAACGTGCTTACTTGCACGTTTCAACCAGATCAGTTTGATTTCCCGCGTTGGGCAAAACAAAACAAAGCAATTCCTTTTACTTACTCGCTATGTAACCAACACTGCATGAAAAAAAGGTCAAGTGTTGAAAATGGTTTTCAATTTGAAAAGAAGACACACACGGCTAATAATGTGATCGCTGATTAATATCCCTGCGATTGATATTTGTTAGCACATTTAATCTTTTGCTATTGCATCCACAATTTTTTTTAGCATCCTGCAGGCATGAATGCTGGAGGTAAAGTGTATCGAACAGTTCTTTGAAAAACCTTACTAGGGCCCAACCAATGTATCGGCCACCTGATATTTGGTTTTAGAAACCTAAGCTAAGATACAATTGCTCTCTCTGTTAATCCTTGAGGACAAAGGAAAGTCAAGTTCCTGTCATTCATATATTTTATTGAACGAAGTATTAGGCGGCCAGAAGACAAGTTACTGTATTATATAGTTTTTAAATTGATTACTTGGTTATCTGAATTTTAATCGTGCCAAATATCAAAATAGGCATCAGCCTCCAAAAAAATCCTTATCAATCTGACTGATCCGGATAATACGTCAATATGTGAGCAGCGATTCCAGTGTGTGTACGGCAATTTAGGCGGTGCGCAATTACGCTAATAATTCATGTATAGGTTTCACTGAGGATGTGACCAAGCTGTGCCATTTATGTGGATCGTGTTTCGTCAAACTTATTCCACAAACGCAATGCTAATCACAGTTTTGACCGGCATATACAATTTAGTCTTGCTTTACAAATGTTGCCCTTTTGTGCCCTTTTAAATGACCGAATGGCTGGTTAGGATGGATGACTAACAAATATGGCGGGAGTCTCAATAGCGTAAATGCTGGCTGGGCGAGATTAAAAATGAAAAAAAATGAAGCAAGCCGTTTGTAGCATGACATAAGTGCACTCAGACAACAGGTTGCGTCGGGTCACGTACTGTACGTGCAGATTAGCGGACATTCCTTTGCCACATGAAAGTCACATGATTGATCCTCTTAATCTTGATCAACGGACATTTTCTCTCCCCGTCTGTGAGTTTGTCCGTGCGCGCGTCTGTGTGTGTTTGTGCATGTGTGTGTCTGTGCAGTATGTTCATGCAGCAGTTCATAGAGTATATTATGTAACAGGTTTCTTAACGCAGTGTACGGCAGCCATGCAGCACATGGTGGCGCCTTGAGATACGAGCGATCCGACTGACAAGTTTTTCGAGATACCAGCAACGTACGGTCATTTTTTTTTTTTTTTTGTCTGACTCTCGAGCGCAAGCTTGTAATATGAGTGCTGTGCAGTGGCAGTGGCTCAACTGACTTCATGACAAGCGGCAGTTCCTCAAAAAAAATACGGATTCTGCAAAAAAAAAAAAAAAGAAGCTCCAAACGAAATCTACACAGAAAACAAAAAGGAAATCACTACGTGCTACTATCCCATTTTTGGTACCGTATTTTCCGGACTATAACGCGTGTCTGTATTTAAACCGTAGCAGCTCTTTTATTTATTATTATTATTTTTTAAAAGATATCTATACAAGCAGCCCAGGCTATAAGCCGAGTTTTCTATGTTGTATAAAATTAGTTGTTTACTGCATGTACAGAACCATTTTGTAATGCGAGTGCACATAAAGGTACATAAACAGATTGTTAAAACAGTACCTTTTAACACGGCAACAACTTTGCTAATTAAAACAGAACAGACCCAGGAGGGGGGAAAAGGTCAAGATTTATTTTTTGTCGTATTTTCTAGAACTATAGAGTGCCCCTAACTGTGAAAGAAAAATACACAGAAAAGCCTCACCGCTGTATTAGCCGCATGGTTGAAAATCTAGGAAAAAAGTAGCTGCTTATAGTCCGGAAAATACGGTAATTGTGTATGACAATTAAAACATCTAAATGTTCAACAGGCACCCAATGTGTGTGCAAAGTTTTTGTGCATATTTAGACCCTCAAAAATGGGATTAATTTTGTAGAGTAATAACAATAATCTACAAAAAAAAAAATCATGCCTACAAAAACAGTGAGGACCTCAAAACCGCCGCTGCTTGGGCCCTAATTCCATGTGGTGTATTTTAAATTACCACATAAATTGTGCTTACACATGCCCCTGCTGCCCTGATGCTAGCACATAATGGAAAATGACGAGTGATTAACGTCACTTTTAAGTCTAGGTTCTAGTTTTCTAGTTTCAAATGAAGGTTTGCATGTCAAACAAGAGTTCTGGTTTGACTGTGAGGATTTTGACTGAACCGTGCTGGATCATGTTGTTGTCTTCTGCTGGCTTGTTGTGGCTCCTTTGGCCATGTTTACGTTCCAAGTGAGTATCAGCATTTGTGTCTTTGTGCTGACACATTTTGGTGCAAACAGACAGCAACCGCCTGGGACCGTCTCCCAAGTCAACCCTGAATGATCTATTTTTTTTTTTCCTTTCTTTCTTCCCCTGCTGGCGTCCCATAGGCGGCCTGTTCTTCGCCGAGCCGATGCGCAACAGCAAATACGTGACCATGATGGACCCCTTCCACATCAAGTACGGCAAAGTTGCCACTGCCGCCCTCTCCCTGGCCGCACTGGTCTCCGAGATTATGTGGGTGACGGGCACGCTCATAGGATTAGGTAAGAATGCCTTTGCGCCACAGCCGCCACGCACGGCGGCAGCTGGGCGCCAGTGTCGAGTGAAACGCAAGCCGCGCACGGCGAATGGCAAAAAGTCACAGATAATTGACGGCCAGTAGAAACAGAGGTGGGCAATTTAACTTTAATTTTGCTGCTCTGTCATTCGTCAACCGTCAGCGGCCAGGGCAACCTTCCATCATTTGTCAGTCTATCATTTTTATTTTTTCAATCTTAACCAAACTGTAATCGTCAGTCCATGAAATCAGACTTGTGTGTTTTGTTTTGTTTTTTTAAGTAAAACATTTGCTTTTTTTGGAAAACAATAAACATTTTTTCCAATTTTAAAGGGATGAAAATTAACAAATGATTTTTGTCCCATTCGTTAATTTGACTGATTAAAAAAAAATAGATGAATCCATCGTTAAAAGAATCGCTATTTGTTGTCCTTAGTTTTCAGTCATGCACATGCAAAGTATTTGGAAATAAAAATCATTCCATCAGGTCTTGACGGGGTTAAGCTGAGGGTCATTTGTGGAGCCTCCAGCAACTTCGAGAGGCCCCCTAGTGGTACAAATGTTGACGCGCGATTGTGGAGCAAGACATGGGATCTGTATTGTTGTGCTCAGCAGGCTTTGCTGTCCAAGTGTGACACAGCGAGTTCTTGTTGTGTTTAATGTCTTCTCATCGTTCGTTTTCAGTAAAGTGATAACGCTGAGCGCCAATGTTGTTATTTCAACCTGTACCTTGCACATTTTCGGGCGCCTTGCTTACTATTTTTTTCCCTCCTTTTAACAAAAAAGAAAAAAAAGCAGAAAATCCAAGAGCGGTCGTTTTTTTTTTTGTTTTGTTTTTTTTTTTATTTTGTCAGTTCCAACTTTTAGCATATCAACATGTTACTATTTTCATTACAATTCTGCCTTTTGGGTTCAATTTGAAACCCATGAAAACTTTTTTTGTATTCCTTATTTTTAACAGGATTGAATCAATCAACTTTTCCGATACACCTTGACTAATAGTTTGATTTTGGAGGTTGCTTTACAACCAACCGGCAATGATTTGAAGGGTTAAAAAAAAAAAAGATTGGTCACCTATTTTATACCTGCGACAATAACTGATCTTATGTCACGTGAGGTGCAGGATTTCGGAGCCAGAAGCTGACATCGCATGGAAATTCAATCTTTATATGCAAAAATTCCAAGTACAATCAAAGCATGGCTGGATTTGGAACACATGCAAGAAGCTGAAATGCTCACATAAAAAAGTTCGACATATTGACAATGTGTCACTGAATAAATTGAGCAGAAATACTTGAAAGCATCGGGCGTATACAACATAAAAAAAAGGACAGAGCATAAAAGGAGCATAGCACCTGCAAAGTCACATGTTAGTTACAAACTTTATTTAGAAAAAGAAATAAAAGTCTTAAAGATGACAAACTGACTTGCAAAATCTGAATTTTTCGAAAGAACAAAGAAAAAAAATGGAAGTAATCCATCATTGGTCATATTTTAACTTTGACTGTCAGTGCAACCTGAAATGTTTAACTGCGCAGCGACCATTTTTGTGACACGCTTGAAGCTCGTCGTCATGCTTTTGATTGATCGACCATGTTTTTGTCCATTACTCCCAGCAGTCTAAAAATGGGCGTTATCATCACTGAAGACTCAAAATCGTCCTTTCGCCCGTACATTCAAAATCGTTTACATGAAATCCAAATTTTCAAGTTATTTGCACCAAGTCAGGAAGCCAACTTTTTTTTTTCATCTGGGACCCCTTGAAATGATTGCTTTGCTACGCCTTGACAAATGAATTCAGGTTACATTTAGGATTTCAGTTTGGAGCAAACTATTCATTGACACCGGTCACAACTCCAAAATTAGGTGTGACAAATGACTTGAATTGGCGACTTGATCCAATGTTTCCTCGTGTTTCGTCACAACAGGCGTGACCATGAGCGTGATCCTGGATCTGTCGTACACGGTGAGCATCTGGATCTCGGCCGCCGTGGCCATCACGTACACGCTGCTGGGCGGACTCTACTCGGTGGCGTACACCGACATCATCCAGCTGGTGCTCATCTTCATCAGCTTGGTCAGTACTTGCGCTTGTTGCCGCTGCCACGCTTGTGCTTCCATTGATGGTGTTTGATGATCGCGATGCTGCGCCGGAGATGCTTGCCGTAGTTGCCGCTGTTGTTTTGGCGACTTGGCAAGCGGGGGGACTCAGAGAGACAGCTTGGCAAGCGCTATCACTTCAATTGGCTGTGAGAGCGGCACGTCAAGTGCAGGAGTCACTTCATGGACTATTTGACACATGCCTTGGCCTTCGTGTGTCACGTGACACACGAAGGCCAAGGCATGTGTTAACTTGACAGGGCAAAGAGAGTTTTGCTATTTGGTGCTCTTTTGTCTCCGAATGGAATCACTGTTCAATTTTTCTCAACATTCATTGACACACAATTATCTGTCTCTCTCTCTCTGTCTCTCTCTCTCTCACTCGCTTCTCTCTCTCCTGACATCCATCCATGCGTCACAGCAACACTTGTTAAAACCAGAGTAGCTTTCCAACGCAGAGGTTTATGACTCGCCAAAAATTCACCCATCAGGATCCTTTCATTTTCAACAAAAGAGACCAGAGTTGATTTTGTTTTAAATCCAAATGAAAACACATCAGGCCGCCGAGCCGCCAAACATGCTGTCCACTTTGCCTGCCCCAACAACAGAAAACAATCAGAATAAATGTTCAATGATCTACGCAATATATAATCTACAATTTCAACATTACTCTTCAAAATACATTGAAATTACATGTTTGAAGAAATGCCTCACAAGTGTGAGCATGTTGAGATGTAAATCGTAATACCAATTACTACTTTCCTATTAACCATTTCGATGACGCCTTTGACTCAGCGCCACTCATTTTTTTAAATACCTGCGAAGTTGAGCAGCAAGCTTATAGCATCTCGACTTTTCTGTGAATCGTCTTGAGAGGTTTACCACCCTGATGTAGCTTTAACTGCGCGTTCATTCAGCATAAAATGACAAAAAGCATGCTTAGAAACATCCTCAAACTGTCATTGTTGAACTCCGCTGCAGACGTGTGTAGCGTAATGTTGGCGAACAGCTTGCTAAATGTGTGCTTGTTGCTGAAACGCAGTGGATGTGCGTCCCCTTCGCACTGATGAGCCCGGCCGTGACGGACATCACCCAGACGGCGTACAACTACACCTTCCAGCCACCCTGGGTCGGCACGCTCGAGGAGGACCGAGTCTGGCGCTGGATCGATAACTTCTTAATCCTGGTGAGTGAGAGGCCCAAAAAAAAAAAACGATGATTCGTTAGAAAAAATGTTTGCTGTTATTACCTTTTTTAATTGTATTGAAACAAAGGCTTATGTGTGAATAGTCCATCCATTATCTGATGCACTTCTCGTGGGTGTGTTGGCGACTATCCCAGCTGTCTTCGGGCAGTAGGCGGGGTACACCCTGGACTGGTTGGCAGCCTTTCGCAGGGCACACATAGACACACAAACCTTCAAGGTCACACCAGGGGACATTTTAGAGCGTTCAATCAACTTATATCCATGTTTTTGGAATGTGGGAGCAAACCAGAGTACCCTGAGATGTGTGAATATTAAACATCTATAAAGTTACAGTGGTGCCTTGATGTATAAGTAGAATTTGTTGCTGTTTGAAATGAATGAGAATGAAATTAATCCGTTCCAGCCTGCTGAAAAAAAAAAAAAAAAATCAATCCGTTCCGAGACCAATGGCATGCTTTGGGCGATGCCCGCTTGTACACTTTGTGTCTTAAAAAAAAAACTTTCTAGAATGTTGTGCTTGAGCATCAAGCAATAATTGTTGCATAACCAAATGGAATATAATGCATTAAACAGTTTGCGCATCATGACTTATTCATTGCTGCTCAGATTGACCACGGGGAAGGGGGGCAAAAAGACACAATAAAGAAGAGTTTCACAACTACTGTAAGTGAACAATCAGTAAGCTCCTGTAATAATCGTCGTTTTCTGCCATTTGTTTGTCCGTCGACGTGTTGTTGCAAAGTTTGGATTTAAACATCCGTTGCTGACAACGTTAAGCCACCGCCGCAGAGGCTATTTGTTAGCTCATCGTTACCGTTTTTCATTGTTTGTTAGCATTTACCAAAGCTGACTTTCCTTATGTGGTTGTTTAAAATGCACAACGAGTAATTTCTTCGTGTGAAAGATCGAACAGTTTCAAGTCTGTTTCTGAAGAATATTTTTTAATACTATCTTCCATAGTGCAGTTTGAGTTGAGTTCTCTGTCTCCATACACCGCTTGTGACATGTGACGCGTATTTCAAGGCGCCGCATTGTTTATTGAATCCATCTGTGTCCATCTCCTTCTCTCCCGCCTTGGCTTGATCGTTGTCAAGGGTTTGGGCAACCTGGGCCTTCAGAACTTCCACCAGAGGACTTTGTCTGCCGCCTCGTCCACCACGGCCAAGATCACCTGTTTCGCCGCCGCCTTCATCGTTCCCACACTGGGCATTCCTCCTATCCTGCTGGGCGCAGCGGCCGCCTCCACAGGTACGAAAGCAAAAGCCCATTTCCTGGAATTTGGTATGTTCCTTGTGTGCCGCAACCATGAAATGTGGGTGTTCTCTGTCAAACGTGGCCCTGCGGGCAGGAAGCACACTTTTTCCCGTACAATTTTCTTCTGGCACTCGCCACAATACCAGAATTCAGCTTAAGCTGATACCACTAAGATGGATTCATAGGGTGGATACTTCAGTCATTTGAGGAATTGTATTTGCACCACGAAGAACATTGGCACTGTTGTCGATTGACACAAGCAGCAGAGCGGCTTTCCAGGGCGCCAAAATCTTTGAAATTAGTTTGTGGTGGCTTGATACAGGGACATGTGTGTGTGTGTGTGTGTGTGGGAAACACTGCAGCTGTAATGTCGTATTACGCAAAGCCAATCACTGATCGATTGGTGAACATTGATGGCTGCTCACATATCGCCGAGTCACGTTCGGTTAGGGTGTCAGAAGTCTGAACAGGAAGTGGGCAAGATCGGCGTGTGGGGAAAAAAAAGAGGCGTCCACACCAATGCGACATTGTGGCCCTTCATCGTTGAAAGCATTTGAAGAGCATGTGCGACTGGTGTCTTTTCTCAGACTGGAACCTGACGTCTTACGGTTCGCCGTCTCCGTTCGACCGAGGTCAGACGGGCCTGGTGCTGCCCATTGTGCTGCAGCACCTCACCCCTCAGTACATCTCCATCGTGGGCATCGGAGCCGTGGCGGCCGCCGTCATGTCGTCCACTGACTCGGCCCTGCTCAGCGCCGCCTCCATCTTCACTTCCAACATCTACAAGAACATCCTCAGGACTCAGGTGAGGGCGGGGGGGGGGTGAGTGGCGTTCAGACTATAGTCATCAGTCGTCATCTGCTCTAGACGTAACAAGTGTTCTCCAAAGTTGGTTTTTTAAAACTGTTGGTGTTATAGGGATTGTGGTATTGCCCGCCCTTTCTTGCAATGGTATGCCCCCGTAGCAGGTAGGAGGCGCGGGTTACGTGACGTCTCTTGATATACAAACAGTTGGTAGCGGCGCTTTTGATGCGTTCTTGAGCAATTTTTGACATTTGCCCCTTTCGCAAGTAGAATTTGTGGGCCGGACGCAAATCAACCTCCGGCCTTTGTTAATCAAACCCTTTTTTTAAAATTAGTTTTATGTTTGCGGCTTCCGTCAGGCTTCCGAGCAGGAGCTCCAGTGGGTGATTCGCGCGTCGGTGGTGGTGGTGGGCCTGGCGGGGACGTCGCTGACCTTCCTGGACAACAGCGTGCTGATGATCTGGATGCTGCGCTCAGACCTGACCTACACGCTCATGTTGCCGCAGCTGGTGTGCGTCCTCTTCTTCGCCGTGTCCAACGGCTACGGGGCCGTCCTGGGCTGCCTGAGCGGGATGCTCTTCCGGGTCCTGTGCGGAGAGCCCGTGCTGGGCATCCCGGCCATGTTGCGCTTTCCGGGCGGCGTGCTGGTGGACGGCGTATACGTGCAGACCTGGCCCATCCGCACCATCTGCATGCTCTCGGCGGTGGTGTCCATTTTGTCTTTCTCCTTCCTGGCCTCGCTGCTTTTCCACAAAGGCGTGATCCCCGAGAGGTGGGACTTTTTCCAAGTGCTGACACGGGACTCGGCCGAGACGCCGGACGGCTCCAAGTACGACATCAAAGAGGACGATGTGAAGGAACAGAATGAGAGCAACGAAGTGTGCGAACCCATGCTGGAATCAACTTTTTAGAGGGCGTGACTTTGATTTAAACGCCACTGTACGCAATCGTTAAGGAACAAAACGTATGCAAGTTTAGTAGTACAGTACAGTAATCCCCCGCTCTTCGTGGTCCCTTCCTTCTTTCACTTTGCAACCGGCAATCGAAAAGCCAAAAATGAAGAAGTGAATTAGTTGATTAGGGCCTCTCTCGCCAACCTGGAGACCAGTTGGCAATCTGTCGGCCGCTCAAGTGTCCGCTGGTTGTGGAGAAATCTTTGCAACGTCACCGGGAGACGTGCCAAGTGGCCAGGTAGTCGTGGTAGTGAATTCAAACATTTTTTTCCGGAGACTAGTTCTGTTTGCCTCTCTCCAAGACCTGCTGAAGACTAAGGAGACATTGTGGCGCCATCTCCCCAGCCGCGCATAGAAGTTGTTTCCACATGCCCCCCCCAAAAAATCAAACGTTTGCATTTTCCGTGACTCCCTGGCCACACGAGTCTCCAGGAGACTTGAGTCCCAACGTGTCGCCTAGCAATCTCCAGACCGGCGAGAGAGGCCCTAAAAGCCAATACGTGCATCAACATCTGGCACATTGGATCCTTTTTATGTCAGCCAATCATGCGATTCAACGTCAAAATTCATGGTCACATTTGACCCAAATTTGCAAATTGGTTTCACTTTGAACGCATTCAAAGCAGAGTTCCCCATGTTGCCGGCTGTTTTCTGACATTTCGACGAGGCTCTCAGTTGGATTTGGATTCAATTTGATAAAATACTGATTTAAATGTTTTGATGTTGATTCAGTAAGAAGTAGAAATACAAAAATGGGCAAGGTAAAGCAGCTTTTTTTATATAGAGCATGATGTACACAATGTAATTCAATGTGCTTTACGTAGTCATAGTTATAAAATATTTGAGGGATAAAGAGTTTAAGATATATAAAAAATAAAGTAGAATATACGAGATTTAAAGAAATGCACACAAGAAAAACGCAGTTGAGGAAAATGACTGAAACTACATACAGTGCAAGAAGATGAATTTGGAAAAATTGATTTTAGAAATGTTCTAAAACACCTTAATCATAGTTATGGGAGGGGGAGCATTTGCACTTCGGGCTAACGTCAGTTCTATTTCATTTGCTTGCAGCCCACTGTTGGCCAGGAGGTGAGTCGATGCAGAGGATTTGCTGAATCGATGCTGAATTGGGCGGGGGAGAGGGGGGGGCGTGTTGAGTGTTCCGATGCATCGATTAGTTGATGTCTACCCATTCCTAATTCTAATTGGCCCACAGAATATTGTGTTCTCTCACAATATAAGCCATCGTGTCATCAAGCCGTCGTCATGACAGCGCGGCATACATGGCAGGGAGTCTGCTCACCTGTTTTCCAGGTTTGGTGACATTGCACATATAGCAGATGTAACACTTGACAGTCCAGTTACCATATTAATTATCATAACAATTACCCTATTTTCCGGACTATTAGCCGCTACTTTTTTCCTAGCTTTTGAACCATAATACAATGGTGCAGCTTTTCTGTGGAGTTTTCTTTCACCGGTAGGGGCGCTCTATTGTTCAGAAAATACGCTAAATAAATCTCGATTTTTTTTTTTTTTTTTTCTCTTCGGTCTTTTCTGTTTTAATTAGCAAAGTTGTTGCCGTGCTAAAAGGCACTGTTTTAAGAATCTCTTTATGTACCTTTATGTGCATTCACAGTACAAAATCGTTCCGTACATGCAGTAAACAACTAATTTTTTTTAAACAAACTGCGGCTTATATCCTGGTGCGCTGTTTTTTTCTCTTTTTTTTTAGAATTGCTGCAGCTTATATACAGATGCGCCTTATAGTCTGGAAAATATGGTGTATTAAGTCAGAATACAGTACAAGGTTTTGACGTAACTTATTTTTGCAAAAAAAGAAAAAAAAAGGTGGGGGGGTTACCTTGAGCTATATTTCTCGTTTTTATGTGTACCTCTTGATGAAACCTGTCGCCAAAATGTTTGCGAACGATGTAGAGTACACTGGAGACATTGACGTGAATGTTGCTGAGGCAGCTTCTCAAAAAAAAAAAAAAAAAAAAAGACAGGAGGCTGGGGATACACTCTCCTTCATTCTCGCCCATTTCCATCGCTCTGTAGCAATTGGCTTCTCCCTCGACAATTGCACCATGTTTTTATGGTTCCATCGAAGAGCTACACTACAAAATACTGTATCAAACCCTACACAGGATAGCAGTTTTGTGTTGTGGTGCATCCGTCGATCAAAATACTCAATGTGCAAGTGTGACTGGCCACCAGTCCCTCGCTCCCCCACCAAAAGGCGGTCCCTTCCAAGTTGCCAGGTTGGGTTTGGCCGTATCACGCAGTGTGCAGCGTGCCTGGCGTTACCTTTTAAAAAAAAAAAACACTTAAAAAAGCTTTGATTTGGGAAAATAATGCCCTTCTGAGGCTAAGTTGTCAGTCGCCATGCATCACTTCAACATACTTCCTTGACACTAATTCCTATTTAGATTTATTTTTTTTTTACAAAGTGTAAAAAAGGGAAAAAAAGTTAAATTGGTGAGTCTGCATGTATCATGAACCGTGAATATGCAGGGGATTACTGTAGTTTTTATTTTTAATTATTTTTTAAGGCGTGTATACTGAACAGTGTACACGGAAAAAAAACACAGCTATGCTCTCTGTTTTAAGAGCTCAGCATCCTCTCTGCAATTTTATGCAGCAATGACACTTCCAGGCACGGACAGAAGGGGGGCCAGTGTTGCCAAAAAACGGACGTGAATGTGTTCCGCGTCAAGTGACTTTGCCACCAGCCGATTGTGAAACATTTGCCAGTAAAAACAAAATGTTGTTTATGGTTTTCTTTTTTTTTTTTTTTAAATTGCATTTTTGCTTCTTAGACGAGTAGGTGATTGTCAACAGCTGATTGTATCGTGACTGAGCGAGACGAAGGGCTCTCAAGCACGAGCACTTAATTGTACAAAAGAAAAAAAAGCCCAAAAAAATCTGCCTGCCTATGCAACCAAGTGTGAATGATTTGTCATTAAACCCTTTGTTAGCCCCCTTTGACTTGGCGTGTCATAATTACAAAGCTGTCAAGAGCTGGTTTACGAAAACAAAATCATGCTGACCGGTTTCATGCTCAACAATGATCTGTCTTCAACCTTCTTCCAAGACAAAATTTATAGACTTTTTCATTTGTCGATGCCCCTCAAAGGATGACATTCTTTTTCCCAAAGTAGTCAACGCTGTAACATTCAGCATATCGAGAGATTTAGGACAATTCCAATTTCTCTGTGAGTCACAATTCTCCATACTCAGATAATACAGTATACTCTGAATAGTCGACGCAAATAGTGAAATTTGTCCTTTGCAAGTTTCTCATGACTCCGTACAGTGATCCTAACATGAAACACGTACTGATGACTGTTTACAGCAGTGAAAAAAAAAATACAGTGGCCATGTAATGCGTTCTGGCTTCAGTCGTTTTTGATAGTCCAGTCATGTATACATTCACGCTTTAATGGTGCCATTTTATTTATTTTTTTAACGCAGTACCCTTCATTGGCTTTTGTATTGCTCAGTTGTGTTTGTCTGCTTTCTGCGTTGGTTAAAAGACACCAATGAAGAAGAAATGGGCCAACAAGCAGGAAGAGTGATGAAACTGTTTGGATGGATGGCAACCTGCAAAGAAGTAAAAAATAAAGATTTTGTGGAAAATTGAATGGCTCGTACTGCTGAAATGGAAGGCGATGATTGGCTATGGAGCAGCTGGACACTATGAAAAGACAACAAGTCAAACTATGGAGGTGTTGGCAGGTAAGCACAGCTGTCATGCCTCGTAATATGATGTACCTGAACCAGCGGGACTCTGAAGATACTGAAGAAATTCAGAATAAGCTCCGAAACGCACAAAGATCACCTGCAAACTTTTTGACCTATGTGTAAATTTTAAGCGTTAACCATAAAGATATGAAATTGGAACTTTTTGTGACGAATCAACACCAAGTGGGATAAGTGCAATTTTCCATCATTTGGCACGCGCCATGTTTCAGTTTATTCCTAAAAATAAAAATAAAAAGTTTCAAATATTGTAGGAATTTAGTTTGGGTCCCACTTGGGACTAATTCTTCACAAAAAAATCTAATTTTATCATCTTTGTTTGGAGCCTGGAATGTGGCAATAAGTCAAAAAGTTGAAGGGGGACGAATATTTTCACAAGCCATTGTACAGCACATCTAAATATGTCCAGTATATGAAAAGGTTCAATTTTCCAAAGATGTCAACACTTGGGCTTTTACAACAACGTAAGGACAAGCAGCTGGATCCGTTCTTCCCGGCATGTCTGTGATACCAAAATCCAAAATAACCTGTTGTCGGGGGCATCAGGCATGTGACACCTCCCCGAGGGAAGAAGCTCGATTTGGCGCGCCGATAGGAGTCAACATGTCAAGCCTGCCAGGCCCGACCTATCCCGGTGGACGTTGGCGCTCAAGATAAAGGAAGGCCTGCCGTTTGAAGGACGCCCGCCAGCTTCCTGTATGCTCGCTTTCATGCTTGCTCTAATGAGGCCACAAATGAGGACAGCGCAGATGACACTTCTTTTTTTGTGCTTGTGTGCCAGATGCTCGTTGATGGCACTTTTTGCTTCATGTTGACAATTTTGTTGTCTTCTTCGATGAACTGGAAAGCTACAATTGCGCCCAAACAAACTAAGCAAACACAGAATGGCGTGCAGAGACCTTTGGAGGAGCACATGCTCAAAGTTCAAAAAGGGGACACGTTCTGTGGGAATGGTTCGATATCTCTTTGTCATATCCAATATCAATACTGTGGCCTCTAGCATCAGCCGATGCCGATTAAATTCCTTTTGTCACTCGAAAAGTTGTTCATAATACGTGCGGGATTGTCTCATTGTTCTGGACGATATATTTTCCCAGAAACTATCATAATAGTATCATTGTTTTTTGTGTTTTTGTTATAGTGATGAGGACATAGCTAAAACAATTCAAGTCCATCCTTTTAAAATGCAGTTATTTTTTACTTCTTGAAGATCACGTCTTTTTGGCCTGTATCTGACTCGTTTCCAATCCGGTGGATCGGACCAGATGATCCCGAGCACATGGAACTTTTTTTTTCTTTTTCATTATTGTGGAAATGTTTGGGATTGGGCCATTCACTTATCAAATTGCTTTGTACATCAACGCCGCTGAGACAATGTGTTCCAATCGCAGAGTCTCCCAATTGAATGTTGAATCTGTGTTTTATGTTAAATATTTGACACTGGATGCCTATTGTTATTTTTAGGTTTAATAGCCTAATTTGATGCTTGGGATTAAATGTAAAAATCTGATGACAGTCCTCTCTTCCCATACATTAATCCGTAAAATATTCAACTTTATTCTGGTACAATTACTACTTTCGATCTGAAATATACAGCATTTCTCAAAATTATAAGTTGTTTTGTGGAAAATATACCATTTTTTAAAATACATTTAAATATAATCTGGAAAAAAATCACTTGCTATATTCTTAAAATATTTTTTCTGAAAAATATAAAACTTCATTCGTGATATTTTTCCTCTTGAACCGTCACCTTATGGTGGTGGTGGGCTTTGTGTGTCCCAAATGGTCCAAGGAGCTAAAGTGTGAGGTAACCCACACAGCAGGGCTCAGACATCTTTGCTGTGCAGGACCTGGGCCAAGTGGATGGGAGAGGCAGGTCTGGGCTTCCCTGCTTAAACTTCTGCTGTTGTATTAAAAAGGTAGTTATGTTATATTACAAGTTCGACTTTTTTTGTTAACATTTTGACTTCTCCCTATAACACCTTAGGGTCGTTTTCATCGGCGTTTGCATTATCTCACGTGTAATGAAGTCAATTGACCACAGGGTGGGGCTGTAGAGCAAATAGTATGCTGAAGACTCAGTAGACACTTGATTAAGTACACTCGTGGCTAATTTTGCCTTTCCAAAGGTGATAATGCAGTTCATGTTCTCTATACATTGTCACTCATATGCTTTTAATATTGTATATAATTCTATGAAAATCTGAGTTATTGTAATAAATACGGTTAGTATCAAGTTGGCTTAGTATCGTGTATGTCCATTTGATATTTTATCGCTTGTTTTGCTAATTTAGCTATATGATTTCAAAGATCAACAAGAGCTATACTTGATGACTATAAACGTTTTCAAGAAAATAATGTATACTAGAGACACCATGTAAAAATAGATATGAATCTAAACAGCAACTTATATCAACTTGACATGTTTAAAAAAAAACATTCAAACTAATAATTACAGAATTCCAGTTGGCCTAAAAATGGGTCAATACTTTTTGCATAAAACATATTAATAATAATGTATTTGTATTTGTTGCTTGAGTCACTCTCTGACACTGGCTATCAAAATCATTATTTTTGTGAAAGTACATTTTTGTTTGTTTGACTGTACCTAATGAAGTGTCCAGTTTGCATCCAGCAACTTCAAGTGTAACTAGAGAATGCAATTCCTGGAGAAATTGCGTGTGAAGGCGGAAAGGCTGGAATTTTTTTTGTGGAATGATTTGGAATGAGACTGAATGTTTTTGAATAATATTGAATGACTCTGAAATATTGAATGAGGTTGAATGAATTTGAATCATCGTGAATGAAATTGAATGATTTGAATGACAGTGAATAATAGTGAATTCTATTGAATCATCATGAATGGAAGAGAAAAAATATTGAATAATGTTGAATGACATGAATAGAGTGAATCACATAAATTATGTGAAAGGAATTACATGAATAGAGTGAATCACATGAATTATGTGAAAGGAATTACATGAATGTAAATTGAATGACCTGAATTATGTGAAAGGAATTACATGAACAGAGTGAATCACATGAATAATGTGAAAGGAGTTACAGGAATGCGAAATGAATGACCTGAATGTCTTAAATTTCAAACTGGAAGCATTTGAATGTGAAATGTTGAATTTCCCAATCGAAATGAATGGGGTGAATTTGGGGTTAAAAATGTGAAATAGTGAATAATCTGAATAAGTGAATGACGTGAAAAATGGAAGCCCCCATCACATGAATAATTGGAATACGTTAAAAGTGGAATGAAGTGAATCCTCCGCCTTCACACAATAATAATAAAGAATAGGAAAAACATATGTGTGAAGGCCTCCGCCTTCACACAATGAAGCGTGACTTGGAGGATGAACAGTATCCATGAAAACCTTCCTCAATGGTGGATGAAGTCATCTCTTCTTCATCTTCATCTTTATTTTCAGAAGGTTCCTCTGCTTTCAGCTCAAATTGAATCTTGGAGGAGGAGGAGGACTTAAAAGGCTTCTTGCTCATCTCCATCCTGATGGATGAAGCTCTATGGTGCACTTATTTAATCATTGGCCATTAAATGCCGTACGCCCCCAAGCGCCCACCCACCCACGTTTCTGTTCACCGTAAATTAACATGGATCAATAGTGGCACAGGTCCAGCTTTTAAAAAGGTTGAGGTTGCTCAGTTGTCATAGCAACAGCATGTGTGGACAGTGGTGGCTGTGGTACAATCAGGTGGATGTGATATCGCCAAACTGTGAATATGCACTGACGGTGGGGGCAAGTTCCTACATTAATTGAATCTAATTTTGACAACCCCCCCATAATTTTGGATGCATCAGACCTCACAATGATCTATTTAATGGTGCGAAGAAATATTGAGACATGGCCGTGGAGCCTTATCCTGCCCTTCCCGATGCGGACGAAGGTCAAATCTGTCCAACATGGTTCTTACTCTTTTCCTTGCTGAACTGACCCCATCTAGCAGGGAGGCTCTGCATAGCCCAGGTGACAATGTCCAAACTGGTTTCAGCTGGAAATATGTGCCAGGTTGCAGATAGGAAGATGCCGAGCCAGGAGAAAAGGTCAGAGTGACACAACGGCCTCATTTCAGTCAGCTGTTTATGTGCCAAAGGCCTCATTTAAATCATCTATTTATGTGCCAAAGATGCCTAATCCAACAAAATGTTCATGTAGCGCTTCTCCCAGACGTATTTCCAAGTGTACGACACACACTGTAGCATTTTCACCGCAGTGAAAGAAAATAAATTTGAAACGTTGCAGAGAAATCAATGTTATTTGAGTTAACTGATTTCGTTGTCTTTGTTTTTGAATTATTGCTGCTTTATGTTTGATTATGTGTAAAGCGCTTGGTTACAGCTGCAACTGTTATGATATGCGCTGTACAAAAAAAGTTGTGTTGTATCGTATTGTAGCAAGTGTGCTTACTGAGTGGCAACGTAAGATGGCCGCTAGTGGCTTCACTTCTCGCTACGGCGACTCGACGAGTAGTAAATCAGGCACGCGCACGCGCAGCCAGTCACCGAACAAGCAAGCGAGCGAAAAGAAGAAGACGCAGACGATCACTCGCTCCCCTTTCGTTGGAATTTCACGCCTCGTCCTTCTTTGTCATCTTTTGGGAATTTGGGGCTTTTGCGCCACTGAAAGACAAAGTATTCAAAAAAGAGAGCAAGCAAAGGAAGCTGTCGTCGATGACATGCGAGCAAAAAGGTAAAGACGACAGTCTACAACTATACCCCCCTCTCCTTCGGCTTCGACTTGTGTGTGCCGTCTACTTGCTGGAGCGGAATCGAGAGAAGTGGTTTCGTGTTAACAAGCAACACGGTGACTAATATGTGTTTGTTTCATTCAAGGCCTTCCAGTCAATGTTTTAATTATTTGTCCATTCCACGTGTCGCGTGCCTGATGAGCATTTAATTGTCGAAAAAAGCCAACAAAATCACTCGAACGACTCTTAACAGATTCTCCTGGATTTTCTGCCTAGTAATAGACGTATCCCTTCGGTTGCCGTCGTGGAAAAGTTACCTTCAACTTTTTTTTCCTGCACAGCTTCGCTGCCATTTTTTTCTTCCACCAGAATCTCCTTCCGTGTCGCTACTAAATGTTAGTGACACACTAATGAACAATTAGGAGTTAAAACCAGGATTTGTTCGAGTGTTTTTTTCTCTCTTTCGAAGTTTGTGAAGCCTTTAGCCGCATTCCCCAGCTAGCTCACGTTTCGCTCGTAACTTTTTGTCTTCAGCTTTTCCGTCTATGGCGAAATTTCAGATAAAATGTGTACGTTCTGGTCACCTTTCAACTGAAATAACAGTCATCTGTTTAAAACGTGACTAACGAAATGTTAGCTCGTCCGCTCACATAATTAGCCAAACTTAATGTGGTGATTTCTGTTCTTACAATTTCCCAAATCAACGAATGATTTTTGTTAACACTTGTTTTTACACTAAAGTAGTATTTCGAACAAATTTAAAGAGCTTAGAAGTAAAGAGCCACTGAAACAGGATCGATCAACAACGAATATTTCTTACCTTAGACTAATAATTTTTCATTTTCAAGTGTAAAACTTGGACTTATTATGTTGAAGAATTGAAAAGGGACACATATTGTAAAATTTACTTTTTAATGTCCTGTATCCAGATAATTGTGTGGCCACCCATCAAATATGAATGTAAAGATGTGTCTTTGAGCAGGCCCTTGTGAATTTTGCCCTCTTGTGACATCACAGTGGGGCTAATTTAGACAACCCTGACCCATACTGACTACGTTTACGTGCAGCCAATATTTGGATTGTCAAAATTTCGTTTTATGAAACATTTGTGGAGAGCCCATTTACATGTATGAACAGAGAGTTACTCCCGCAAACATACATGCCAATTTTGATCAGTTGGCATCTCCAAATCAAAACAGGTGATGTACGGATAAATTTATGACACAATTAAATCTCATTTCCGCTTCTTACTTTTGAAAAGATAATATTCATGTCACTCACAACAGGAGTAAAGCAGTTGGCTTTCTCCTCGGTCCAAGTGTGCTGCTGTGCTGTGTCTGAGTTTGTTTTCCTCCGATTGTGTATTTCCTGTGAGTTGCAAAATTAATTAATTAATTAATAAAAGCATCATATCTTTGGCAACCGGTTAAATATTGCAATAATATCTAGTCATATCGAGTTATAGTCAACTCCATATTGCATATCGCATGTTTTTCCCAATATCATGCAGCCCCAATACGCACTGTGTCATTTTGGCCATAGAGTTATAAAATAATGTGAAAACGCCACGGAGAAATCAATTCATGTTTTGCTCGCTTAGTGAGTGGCAAGGTGAAGTGGCTACCGGCGGCTTCACTTTTTGCTACGGCGAGTGAGCGGCAATGCTGCATTCTTGCGGCGAGAGCATGTGCAGAAACAATCCAATGTCCCTTTCAATGGAGGCAATCTGATCGTGTTTGTATGACCAAATATTTGCATTTGAAAAGAGGTTACCCGGGGGTCTTATTCGGGTTCTCAGAAACCCAAATCTGAACATATTTAGGGTTTTGCGCGTGTTTACGTGGCCTTTCAAAACTTGAATATTGCTGATATTCGGGTTTTGAAAGGGTTATTGGCTTCATGTAAACATTTTCACTTCTGAGTTTTTATGACAGTGATAGGTAGGCTTGGACACAGTTCCAGAGCAAAAGAGCCACTTTCAAGCACCATAATAAACAGAGCTGCAGTATTAGCACAGATTCGGAGTCGTCTGCTGCACTGAGTGGATACCTGAACTCTTTCAATGGCAGCCATTCTCAGAAAAGACTCAGAGAATGTCAGCCATTTTAGAACATTTGGACTGATTTTTATTTCGTTTTTAATAAAGCCCCACAGAATATTGTGTTCCACGATTTCTTACGCAGTTTGGTTTATTACTTGTCAAGCATCAGACCCTTTTCTAGTCGTCCCGAACTTTTTCTTGATGCTGAATGTTTGAGCCTAAAGCCCTTATCCCACTGAGGGATGGACATTGGCGACTGTTGACCAAGTTTAGCAAATATTCTTTCACGTCATGTTGGTTCAAGGTAACAAACGTGCACCCAATTTATTTAAATTTTTTTTGGGGGGGTCACAAGGAACTTTTGAACCTGTTCAAAATCCCCTCGCGACAAGAAAACTACATGTGAACACCTGGTGACTGTTAGGTTAACCATTGCGACCTTGAACCAATCCTGACAAGAGTGTAGCATCTAAAACCAAATTTTTGCTCCTCGGTGAGATAGCGGCTCAATGAACATCTTGAGTTGTTCTTGGCCTTGAATGAGTGCATCATCAATAAAAATGAGAATAGCGCAGATATGTTGTGTAGCTTTAGAATGCTTTTTTTAGAAACACAACCGAGTGAAGAATTGTAGTTGTACCAACGATGTGTCAGACAGCTGCACATTCCATACAGACCACGCACATACACACAAGTATTTATATCACACTAATAAAGGAAAGAATTTGCCCATGTGTGGTGTACGTCATAAGCTGACTTTTGTTGTTCTGTAAGCAAGCCTTCACCAAATTATTTGGAGTTAATGAAGAAAGTCCAACCAATCAATGAATTAAAAAATGTCAATCATCCGCAATTGTCTGTAGCGCAAATTGTTTTGATGCTCACTGAGCTGAAGCCTGTTTCCCAAGAATGTATTTTTATGGATGTTGCACAACTCCAAAGAAAGAGTCAAACACTAATTTTGTAATTAAAATGTTGTAAATGTCCCTATGTGTTTGAAATTATAGAGAATATATATATTGTATAAAATAACAATTCCCACTGGCGTATATTCTTTATCCTTTACGAAAAGTAACAAAAATAATTGCAGTTTACTGAGAAGTAGAAGTGTATTCTTCTTTGTTTATCCACATGACTCTTGTATTGCCCCCCCACCCCCAGTAGCCAAGGTGGGCACACCTGAAAAAGTAGCACAGTGCAGTATAATATTACTTTAAAGTTCTATTTTCCCTTATTGCAAAAGGAGGCTAGAATGAATGCATGGCATTTCCGTATACTTGAGTCGGGAAAGATGACACCACTGTTCGAGAGCGGTTCCTGACTTTCTGTAACTAACCATATTCATATTTTTGGAACAGCAGTCGTAGTGATTTTATTTATTGTATTTAATAAACCGCAAAATCATCAGTAAAGTCTCATCCTTGTTCGGAGGGCATGCTACACTTTCATTTATTTACTGGATTGAAAGTATTTGCCTTGATTGTTATGTAGTAAGTTTTTTGTTGACAAAGGACACTTCTCTTCATGTTCTCCTTCTCCTTCTGTTGGGCTCCTTACATTCAGTGTTCGTCTGAGGGAGTTATTCCCGCTCTCCGTATTCTTTTTTTCCCCCTTTTTCTTTTCTGGGCTGCCTTTCCTTGGAGAGCCTCCAATGCTGCAGGCTGCAGGATCGCATTACTCGCCAGTCTGGAGGCGCTACGGCGAGGTGGCACAGCAGCAGCAGGAGGAGGGAGATCAGGTTTCACATCTCCCGCACTCTACTCTGTCTGCTTTCCTCCCCACCCCCCCACCCCCTCCCAGAGGAACCTGGAGACAGAGTGGCTGAGCTGGGGAGGAAAATATGCCATGCCTCCGCCTCCTGCTCCTGCAAATCTCTCAAATGGTGCATCACTTCATGGTGGTGTGCTACAGTAGATACATAATAAGCCTCTGCATGTTTGAAAAAGTGCTGGTCAAATTGGGGCCACAAGGCGTTGCTTCGGAGGTCCGCAAAAAAATGTTAAAAATATATATATATATATTACTCACACACACACATTATTTTTTATTTGTTTTTACTTGATACACCACTGCAAACGAACAAGCGATCGATAAGGTCAAAAAGGGAAAGTAAGTGGAGGATTGACGGGGGGGAAAAATGAGATTGATAAGCAAGTATTGTTTGGCTTCCTGCGAGCAGCCAAAAGAAATCCACATTTTGATCCGGGCGAGGACAAGGAAGTACTTGGTTGAACGGGCGTGCCTGCAAATCCCTTCTTCAGAGCCTCTTTGTGATTGGTGATCATTTTCCAAAACAACTCAAAAGCACCTATTTCTATTTGCTTGTTATCATGTCAATGTTCCGTGAAGCGTGTTCTTCACTGACTGTACCAAATCACAGACGGGAACTGTGGACATGATTCGTTTATTTCTACGATATTCACACTGCGCCATCAAGAGAAAATGTTATCAACATTAGCATTCACAATTACAACGCAGAGGCAAAATGTTTTGTGTATGATCAGCGTGGTTGGTAACAGAAGTTTGGAGTTTCATGGGCAAAACAGTTTGTGCATTGGAAATTGTAAACGGCAGCAACCGCAATGAAGACGACGCCATGAAATGGACTTGAAACGTGCAAGACCACAGTGATGGTGGAAATGACTGAGGACGGTTTGAATTGTTGCCCACCTTGGCAGCAACCAACCTTGGTTTCCCAGCACACTTGAATTCATTTCCAGCTGCAGAACCCCCCCCCCCCAAACAAAAAAGGGGCGGGGGCAGCCAGTCTCCCTTCCAAATTCACACTATTACCACCATCATTCTGGCATTTTTTTATTCTTTTTCTTCAGCTTGCTGCTTCTTTTGTGCTCAGTAAAAGAACATCTACTTCTGCAGCTGATTTTGAACTTCAGTGTGTGTGAGTGTTCAATTATCGCTATTGTTGTTTTTTTGATAAATCATTTTGTAGGTTTGTCAAAAAACACCCAAAATGTTTCTGAAAGTCCAAAATGCAATTTCTCTTTGCCCTTCTGCCGCTTCTTTGCACTCGTCTTCATGCTGCTGCTTCGTTCTTTTTAGCTTTTCTGCTTCTTGGTGTTCGCCTTACTTCTTGGTTGTCTTCATCGCCTTTGCCTTGACGTTGCGGTGTGTTCCACATAGCATACGCCTAATGCATAATTAATGTTATATAATCATAATGATAATCAAATTGGGAAATGGTAATAATTACAATTTGAAATGTTGTCACACTTTTTTTTATTAAACCCCCAAATATCTATTTTTGTGACGAGCTACCCACGTGTTTGGCCATTTAGCTCATTCACAGCCAAACAAGTTTTCATCTTGTCAAAGTGACTAATAAAAAGGCGTTCTACCATGTAGAGTGTAACCCCAGTTGCTATTATGAAACGGCCTCAAATGTATCCTGCCTGTGTGTCCAATTTGTTCGGTGTCAGATTTATTCGTGAAAATTCATCAGCCCCCTTTTATCTTATTTGACTTGAGTGTGGCGCAAAGATGTAATGTGATGTGACACAGCATAATGTTGACTTTGATTCGTATTGATCACTTGCAATGCATTCAGATTCACTTGTGCACTTGCAGCCCCCTGACCTTGCTGTTGCGGTCATGTGACGACAGTGAATTTCTCCTCTCGCTTAGACAAGTGGGTTTTTGTCACATTTGGTGTCCTCTTTCTCGTCCACTCTGAGCAGAATGGTACGATTTCCCCTTAGAGCTAGGACACCAATCCAATTGTAATAATCCAAATTTCCTCCCCAATATTTTTAAGTGTATGGATGAGGCTCAGTGTTTGGCTGGTTGTTCACAAGGATTTTGATTGGTGTACTCATCCCTCGCAAGTCTCCACGACCCCTCTCCACACACATCAACCCGGAGGAGTAGCTTGTATATGAAATATGTATATATCAGCAATGTTAATTTTGTTTGTTCACATCATAGAGTACCAAATTTCAGTTTGAAATTGTCAAAATACATTGATGGTAATGAATTTTAGATCATGTATTTGCCCAGCCCAATTCCCAAGTTAAGGTAGCACTGTACTTCATAACGCTTTTGTGAACTTGAAATCCTCATAAAGCCCTAGGATGCGTTCAAATAATAGTCAGCAGGGCTGGGCGATATGGGCCTGAGTGGGAAAAAAATGTCTTTTTTTTTTTTTAAAAACACAATAATGATGGTATACAAAAAATAATCTTGCTTCATGAAACAATTATGTATAGACGGTGTTTGTGAACAGCAGCTCTTGTTCATTTTTGAAATTGTTTCATACATCTTCTGCAAAACATTGTACGATTATATATATTCTACGGTAATATTTAACAATGAAGAACTTCAATTTATGTCCAGATTTCTGTGTAAATACATACCAAATGGTTCAAAGAGAGTTCAAATGATCCTTCTGCTTTTTCTTGTAGCTGTGCCTACGCAGCAAAGTCAAAGAACGCTGATTGTGAGGGCTGCTTTTTTTTCTTAGCTGACATAGTAAGTGGGAAGGAAAGATGCACTTTCTTCTACAGTATTTGATTAAAGGCATCTCAAGGTCCTAAATTTCCAATGCTCTACCAGCCTATGTAACTGAAAATTATTGAGAGTAACTCATTATTACTTGGTTACTGTCAAAATGTAATATAATACTGTGGGTTGGCAGATGTGACCTGTTGCATGTGTTGGATTTCATCCATTGAGCAGGTGGATGCAAATTGTACACTCTGTCAATTGTTTAAAAAAAATCTTTGCATATATGCACGAGCTTTAAGTTAACCTGCTCCCATTGTGACACTGCCAGGTCCTCTTTCATCATTTCAACGTCTGCACTTGCCTGCCCCCCAAAAAAAGAAAAGTCACTTTTTGCTTTTTGTAGCCATAAGAACCAAAGAGATGTCATGCGACCTTGCACTCAACCTCTCAGCTGTTTTGCAGCTCTGATATCACTGTGCATGTGCATGTTTACTTCGCGGCCCGCATAGCTCAGCCAGCTTTGCTTGTTTACCTGAAGATGACTGGTTTCTCCGCTTTGTCGTGCCTTCTTCCAGTGTCACTGTCAAGCAAACACTTGTTCAAGTACAAGCAAAGGGGAAAAAAAACGATATATGTCAAATAAGGTTATGTTAAAAATGTGAGAAATTTGTTGCAGCTGATGGGATGTAACAAAACAAAAAAATTGTTAAAGGAACAGCTAAATGAATGCAGTCCTGATCATATCTTGATAATGGCCCCAATTGAAGAACGGAACGGACACACACCCAATTTACCAACTTGATTTTTCATCTCTTCTCTGTTCAAAACAAATGAATCACACAAATGTTTATGAACTCTGCAGCATCATTGTCTCCTGATGTTTGTGTGTCGTGTACAAGTTTTGTTGTTTAAACATGCGACTGTTGTTTTTTTTTGTTTTTGTCGTTGTTCTTGTTCAGTTTGCAGTGAAAAAGTATTGTAGTGAAGCAGTTAATCCTTCCAGAAATAATGAAAGGCAGCTGCTATTTTTTTTCTCCTTTTTTTATGCACCCTCATGAGTGAGAGCTACTTCTCTTTTCTTCTCGTCGGGTCTAAAAAAGCAAAACTGTCCGCCACCGTGCTGCTCCTCCTCCTCCTGCCGCGTCGTCTTCGAGAGCGGGGATTTACTTGTTCTTTTTTTTCTTTCCCCCATGTTAAAGCAACATGACAAACAGCATGGCTGTAAGCATGACTCAGCTTTTGTGCCACTCTTGTCCCAACAGTTTGCTCTGATGTGACTGCCTTCTCCCATGGAGCCCTGCAGCAACATGCTACACGCATGGACACAGCACTCAGGTATGCGCACGCTCACACAAATAGATGAGTCTTCTAAATGTGATTAGAATTTCTTCTGTTAATAGTTTCAATACATAAATACTTTAGAAGCGCTTAGCATGTTAAATATGGTCGACCGTATTTTTGCAAAGGAAATTAAAAGGAGGGGAAAAATGCAATTAGGTAAGTTTTTCTTTCAGCATATACTGTGGTGTAGGTCCTCCCCAAAAAACTTTGCAAACGTAATCCAGAAATGTGAGGAGCTTGACTTGAATCACAGTCATGTTACAGGCTCGTGCAAAAGTCACACACATTTACACACGAACACATGCACAAATGAACACATGTTCCACCCACACAGTCACGCCACACATGGACACACGATGACATCTTGTGCCTCCATCCAATCTAAAAACATGACACGCTACATTTAATGGCTTCAACAGCTAGACACAAACAGTTATGTTTGTGTAGGCTTCCCAATAGTATTCAACATCTGTCTGACTTTTAGTGTCGTCGCATGAGCACACACACACCATGTACAGCCCCAAAATCTGATCCCTCATCCTCTCCCCCCTTTTATGAGATTAACCCTTGATCCCAGCAATGACGGCATGGCTGACCAATCAAGTGGCTTCCTGCCTTTTTAATTGCAGCTTCTGAGTGCCTCATTTGGCCCGTTGTCTGCTTTGATTTCTAACAACGGGGGCAGCAATACCTCCGACTACATTGGAAATATCGAATGGGCACAAGGCACTAAAAGCGCTTGAACACTTTTTCCTCGTTCAACTGATGATGACGCAACATCAGGAGCTCCAGTTGCTCCGTCTCTTGTTCAAAGACACTTGGACATGGTCGCTATGATGGAACCCTTCACAACACGTGCCACTCATGGTTGGGAAAGAGAAGCATTCACTTGTCTGCCTCACTCGCTGACTGATTGTGGTCGGACGTCTATTGAAGGACAACCTTTATTGAAGGAAACACTATCTTTTATTTAAGTTCCAATCAAACAGGTCATTGAGTGGAACTTGAGTCGACATCCTGACTCAAAATGTACTCAAAGACCTTCAGGGGCAGGCCGTCTGCTCTCCAAATCACTCCCATATGTCCTGCAGTGCACGCACACGCGCACATTAATTTCTTCGCTTGAGCATACAAGTGTGGATGATTTCAGTCCAAAAGCATGTCTGGGTTCCCCATGAAAAGATCTTAAGCAGAAACATTGAAATGCATGATGGAATGTGATGACATAGATTTTGTACGTATTTAGTGTGCATAACTATTTATTATCAAGCACCATTTTAGACCATTGAGGACTGAACTCAATTTATAAAAAAGTCTCCACCCACCCGACATCAAATGTTTGAGAGAATTATATCTTCAGAGCTTATTTGTGTACTATATGTTTTGAACTTTTGTTAAATTAAATGACACCAAACCCCCATTTATAGCGAGGAATACCTTGCACACCCATGAAGTGAAAATCTGACATTTTCCACTCACAATTGAAGCTGACAGCAGATTTGTAACACTAAATCGTTGAATTGCCAATTAATCAATTCTCAAATTAAACAACTATTTTAATAATAAATTTGTTGCAACACCTTGCTTCTCTGAAAATTGTCCAATTCCTCAGAATTTCATCATCTCAATCGTAAATATTAATTTTCCGTAATCCTTGATGAAATTGGACTGATTACCTTTGTTCCCCCAAAAATAAGACCGTTGCAAATAATGGGGTCGAAGAGTCATTTTTATGGTGGGGCTTTTAAATTATTTTTCTTATTGTAGTCATGCGCACACACACACACGCGCACACGCACGCACCCCCCCCCCCCACACACACACACACAGAAGGACCACCAAGTAGTGTGTTGTGTTGACTTTGAGGCTTGACGTCTGCTCGCTGATCACACGTGCGCGCCCACAGCAGTGTACATTGTCTTGTGTTCCGTCTGCAATTATTGATATCTAAATTTGGCCTTCATGTTGTCGTCGTCATAGTAGTGCAGCTCGGCTGAGAAACGGAGTTGAATATTTCAAACTATGCAAAGGAAGGTTAATTTCTCCTGCTGAATGGACAACTTGAGGCAAGATGTTAGCATGGAGGAGTTGCAAGAAGGACAAGCATTGACTCAACAGATGTGTTTGAAATAATTTGGCGTACTTCGTACACTGTTTCTTTTTAAGTGGTGTTCGTATCAATTTGCCTTCACAAATAGTTTTTCTTGTATGAAAGGATGAACATAAGCAACAACAAGTGTTGTGAACATTGTAGGAAAATTTTGCTGGTGCGTGTACGCTCCACTGACAGCGCGTCATTTATGAACATATTGCTGCTTTATGGTGTGCGTGGCTTTGTTTTACGGCCGCAATACAGGACAAAGGGAACACTGTGCCGCTGATGGAAGGACCCGTTACTATGGCGATTGCACTCGTTAAAAACACCTCCAGGCTCCCGAGCCACGTCATAAGAATTTATGGCTTCTTCTGCCCAGCAAGTGCGCACACGAACACGCACACTTTTATATGTTATTCGCCCAACATTAATCCATTCACTCCACCTGCAGATGTACGAGTAGCACCAGTGGATCTATGAATGGGGGGGGGGAAATCTGGGGGTCACTTCTTTGTCATCTTATTTATGGTTTTCCTTCCAGGGCCGTTTTGACTGCAACTCATATGTTATGCATTGTTTATAATATAATCACCCCCATCATATTGCAGATAAACATTGGCCCTTGTCTTTTATCACTAATTATATATATTTGTAACTAGGGATGGGTACCTGGGACGCTTCTTGTTTTGGGGTTGGACTAATTTGGGTCAGCACTCCTGAGCACCGAGTCACATGAAATCCTACGGTACCATGTTTTTGTTCCGAAGAGCATGCCTCTTGTGACTGTGTGGGATTTGGAAGAGTAGGCCCACTTGAACGCAAGCGTGCACCCACACCAGTGTAATGACGTTACTCGCATACGCAGGATTTCACACATGCTAAAAATACATTTGAGGGTTTGGAAGGAAGCAATGCCGCCAAGAAGTGTTTTCCACAAAAAGAAAAAAAAAATGGGGGTTTGGTTCCAAACAAACAAAAAAAAAAAAGATCTGCATATGAGTCCGTAGGGGTACACTGCACCCGTTTGTTCAATTTGTGTTAGGAAGGGATTTATGCTCGTCACATCTGTGAAATAATAATAATAATTTTAGTGAAGATTTTGTTTGCCTAAATGAACCAATTAAATCCACTAGATACCTTTGCTGTACCTCAAAAAATAGCATCACACTAGCAGTTTTTAAGGAATTTCTTCAACCTAAAACTGATTTTTATTTTGAAGAATTCACTGTTGAATGTCGCACTGCATCAGCAGAGTAGGTGCTACTTGCGCTTTGATGTTGATTCTATTCTGCAACTGATGATAATTTTGCTCCACATGATGACCATGACCACATATTTAAAAAGTTCTTTCATTGGTCCCGTTTTGGCTTCTGTCCTTGTTCTTAGTTTTCTGTCCTGTGTTTTAAAAGGAGCACTTTTTTAATATCTCTGCCATTTTTGAGAAATAAAAACCACAACTTTTTAAGAACCCCCAAAAATCCTTCAATATTTGTTGAGCAATACATTGTCAAAGAGAACCGTTTAGATTGCTCAATTGTTTGTAAAAAGGAAGAAAAAACTAAATGTGAGGACTGACCAATGATATTGATTTGTGACAAAAATATAAACTTGAACAATTTGAACATTGGATGTTTTGGCCCGTCGCCAACAATGTGCTCTTTGAATATCTTCATATTGGATTATACCAAATATACATGAAGCAGAAAAGACACTTTACTTGCTTTAGCGGCTCATAACTTTGTGTTGTTGTTCAATGTAGAATGTGTCCAGAACAGGTCGGTTTCCGGAGCATTATGTTGAAGATGATGAGGATTAGCTGACCAGTAGGAAGAGGAAGCCTTCGCTCACGAGGAGGCTCGGAGATTGCGGCTATTCTCATGCTAATCTCTGGCTGCAGATGAGGCGCAGAGAGCAGCCGAACAAACAATGGCAGTGGAGCCACCAAGTCTGAAACGCATGTCGGCCGGGGCGCCGGCACGCTGCTGCTGCTGTAGCACCCGGGGGCCCGCCTGCAATTCTTTCTAGCAAAAATTAAACGACAACAACAAAAAGCTCCCGCTCAGATAGATTAGATTGAGAGAGATTTTGTAAACAACACTTTTCGTATCTTTCCACTGATTCTCAATTGGTTTCAAATCTCGTTGACTTTTTTTAACATCTTCATTTTCATACAAATGGAAACACAATCACCCTTAATACTAAAAGCTGACAAGCGCTGCTATTTTTTATTTATTTTTTTGATAGTGTTGCAAAAAAATGAATAAAAACCCAAATAAAAAGCCAACCCTTGATTGAGCAAGGCGTAATAAATTTAAATCTTTTTTTAAAAGAAGCTAAACTCTGTGTTTATGAAGACGGTGAGACAATAACATTTGGTGTTAAGTGGCAGAGGAAGTTGTGGTCAAAGTGTTTCTTCTTTTCAACACAAGGTCATGAGATTGTCAAATAAGATGCTTCTTCATTCCATTTTTAGCGCCCCACGGAATTGTGTTGCAAAACCACCACGACAATCTCAATCTCAGTCATTACACGATTTATTTGTGCAGTGCGCGAGCTGGCTGCCTCGGGCTTGTTTGTTTGGACTGCCACTCTTCTTCCAGAGCAGGAAGTGGACACGCATTAGGTCTCATTATTGAAGTCTGGACTTCCATGCTGTAGCCACTTTCCAAGGGTGAGGGAAGGGGAGGCGGGGATCTTAAAAAGTTGTGTTTTTGATTGTTTTTGTTTTTTTCTTTCTCCTTTGCACACCAAGGTGTTAGTGTGACCTCAATTTGTTCAAGTCCACTCAGAATCCAACATGTCACAGCCCAGGATTTTGATATCATGGAATGAAAAACATCCACTGAAAATGATTGATTCATCAGTCCCTACTCCGGAATCATTCAAACGCGATTTTTGGAGTGGACTTGTAACTCCGTACTGTGAGATGTTACTTCTATTTGCACTAAATGTTCCGTTTTTCGTGAGTCTGGATGAACTTGCATGCGCACACTTTTGTCATTGTGTTGTGATTTTATTTGACTGGACGTGAGTCAATGTGCCGCTTGTTGTCCGTTTGTGACCGTTGAGATTTTAACCGAGCGGCTTTCTCATGTCAAAGATAACGTGCACACACAAGATGATGTCATGCGACTACGACACTGTTTTTCAAGGGAAGCGCCCGTCGGACGGCTGCACGAAGGATGTCGAGTCGAGGTTATGGTAGCTGCCATACGCAACCTGCCTCGTCTTGTCCACGCACCCGCATGTGTGTGTCTTGCTTTTGCTCCAGTGTGACCATGATGATGGTCATGTTGTTGTTGGTTGTTCACTTGCGCACACTATTAAGGATGTCTGTCATATGCGCTCCTAAAAGTGAGAAGTCTCACATCCACACAGGCAAGCTCACTCATTGGGAGCCCACTCCCCTGCCAAAGATGTGTGAAAAGTGGGTCACAGGTCCGACCTCTTTGTCCCGCCCTGGCAAATGAAAAGTGACAGACACTGGCTGGACATTGCCACTAATTCCTTAACACACCCGCACACATTTGACTCCCCCCACCCCCTTACCAACATCCACCAACCCCTTCTCGGTGCCCCCTAATTGTGATATGTGGTTATTAGAGCTGCGCCGTAATTGCACATCTTGGACAAATCATTTGTTGGTGGTGGGTAGGGGACTATTGTTTGTTCCGTAGCTCAACGCATCCTTCATGTTGACTATGCTGCAGTCACACCAATATGGAGGAACAATCAAACCAATGTTCCTAGTGCTTGATTAGAGTGCATCCACTTTTTAACATACTGCATTTACTGAATTGTTCTAAGTGAGGCCACGAAGCAAGTTTGATTTGACGTGAAATTTGGCTGTCATGTCAATCATGAGTAGACCCACCCAAAAAGTCATTTGTATTTGAGGCATTGATTTTTAGGGTCCCTTTGGTCATTTTTCGCGTTTTGCAAATTGAAGACAACAGAGGAATTGCAGAATTACAATTACATTAATAATTACATTAATTATTAATTGATACAATTACAGAATTGTAAGCATGACTAGCAAGAGTAGATTTACAAAAAAGTCTTGGGGTCAAGTTGGCCAATGACAAGCTGGTTGTCTTTTGTTATCATTCCTTATCACAAGCAAGGATATCACAAACTGCGAATGTTTTGTGTTAACAGCATTCCGGGTCCAAAGAACCAGCGAGCCAGGGAAGCTTCTTCTCATTTTGTGATAGCAGACGAGTAAACGTCTGTGGTGACGACCCGGCCGCCCAAAGTTGCATCGGGACCGGCGGAAGCGTCCGTCCTGTCCCTCCAGGCGCGACCCCACCCCGCCCAGCCTCCGTCCAGTCGCGCTGCAGGATGGGAAGACTCTTGTTGCGTCTGGCCGCTGCCGCCGCCACGCTGCTGATGGTCCTCAGAGCAGAAGGTACGAGCGCCACGCCTTTGCGCTTCATTGTTCTCTTACATTGAGCAACTCGAATGCAAGCCACACTCCCAAAAAAATGTAAGTACTTAATTTTGATGATGCCAACAGCCAATCCGAATCAGAGATGGGCGTTATATATATACTAGATTTTTGGCAGCGAAAAAACAAGGGCAGATTCGAAATCAGTGAAAAAAAATACAGATATATTCATTTTTACTTGATCATTGCAATTTTGTTTTTACTTTTTTTAATCATTTACCATAAATAAATGATCACATTGTTTCACATGAGATAAATGAATATATTTTACCACACACTAAATTAATGCAACTAGTAGAAAAGTCATTTTAATAGTGAAATAATTGTTGTGGTTTAGTTATAATTCATGAACGATTTGTTTGATAAAATGCAAAAGTTATTGGATATATATATATATATATATATATGTATATATATGTATATATATATATATATATTATTTTTTTAGTGTTTGTTGTAATTTTCTTTCTGTTGCTCTTAATCCTTAGCTGCTGCAAATGACGTCTCGAGTCAACCTTGTTCTGTCTCCAAATGAAAAAACAGACGCTTTCTGGAAAACTTTCTCCGCCCTCGCTCTGCAGGAAGCTGTTGAGCCAATTGTTGGTGCTCTGGCTTCCTCTTTGCACATGAACCATTTCCTGTATGACACGGTGCGGGCTTTCGGTGGCGCTAAACGCTCCAAACAGTCATTGTTCTCCGGAAATATCCCTCAGTCACTCCAGAGACGCGCTTTCCCTTGAAAAGGGCTCGCTTCCCCTCTCAACAACCCACAAATCAATTTATCACTTGGATAGAAACAGCTTTTATAGTATTTTTCAACCTTGCTGGCTCTGTTCAGTTGACTTAATTAATCTACATTGCATATGTCAAACTTTTGGCCTAAAGGCCATTCTTTGTTTCATGCCATGTGAGTTACTTGTTCTCATTTTGACAGAAACTCTTTGCCAAAATAACACTTTTTTTCACATTGTATGCATTTTTTCCTGCAAATCCCCGCACAAATTGAACAGTACTGTAGTTTGTGTGCGTAAATATTTGTGTTCCATCAACACAAAGCTGTCAGTAGTAGCAGTGTCGCTGGCGTTGGGCAGGATTGTCGTTCGTACAAAATCTTCACTTTAAAAAAAAAAAAAGCACTGACTTTAAGAATCCGATTACCCAGCGTGCTCTCTGCCAGACCTCAGTCTCCACTCCGACTGGCGCACAGTCAAGCACATATGTTCTCTCTCTTGCTCTCTTTATCGCTCTCTCTGTCTCTCTCTCACACACAAACGTTCACACACACACACACGTTGCTTCTTTTTCCTCCTCCATTTATTCATAGTCTGGTACAAGTACACAACATCCAATAGACATTCTCAGTGGCCTATTGTACCAAAAAAGCACCAAAATCTCTGAAGTCCCGTATAATTGTTCCACATTTAAATATTTGATATCTGCAGGGTTTACACTTTAAAGTTGCCTGTAAAGGAAAAATGCAAATGAAAACCTGACACATGGCCCACAAGTGTCAATCAAAGCAGCATGGTCAAGTCAGCTTTCTGTACTTGAGTGCTACATCGCCACAATTCAGTACAACTTGGTTGTCGGTGTTAATTTCCAGCAATTATCTTCAATCCCATGTCTTTTAGGCAGACTTTGATTTAGACATCAAGCTCGGATTTCCCTGAACCGGGTCTCTGTGATGTGCTGTAAAATCAATGCAGGGGGGGTGCTGGACCTTTTTTGTCGTGGGGCACACGTCATTGATACTCCAGTGACAGTGTCCATGACAACCAGGCAGATCAACATGTATGTGCTTCAAGTCCAGACATGTCAGTGCACTTTGGTGTTGTTGCCGTGAGGAAGGCAAGCTGGAATGTGCCACGCAGAAGAAGAAGAAGCAGATTGGAGAAGGAAGCAGATAAGCGAGAACAACAACTACTGATTAGAAGCATCAAGGCTCTTCTTTCTCTTTGCTTCTTCGTCTTATGGTAAAACAAATCAACGATAATATGAATCGTTTTCCAGCCCGCATCACCTCTGGAAAGTGTATTTGGAATGGCTTTATAAATAGCCCAAGGCGGGTCACATGTGCCATGCTGATAGAGGAGGAATGCTTCACCACCAGGACGACTCACTGATAACGCCGTCCAACTCATCTGCGCCGCATTATGACGTCATCAAACCTCCCAACAAACAAGCAGATTAGATGGGCAGCTAGCAAGCAACTGCACTTGAAAACAATTAGTCATTAGGATTTTTAGAAAGTGGACCGATGTGGCTCCCTTAAAAGTCCACTACAAATCCTGATCTTGTGCTTCATCTTGGAAACATTCATCATTCAAGGAATGTTCATTTCGTATGCTCATCGGACAAATGAAGAAGAGTTTTCGACCGCCTCTAACGTTAACTGCCAGACAGACATTGAAAGCATCTTCTGACCCGTCTTTTAAGGCCCATGGCATGTTTCTAGCAGTTTCCCGTATTTAGTTCAGCATTAGCACCGGTTTCTAATCAATAAGATGAGAAAATGAAGCTTTTGTGACATTTTATTGGTGAAGTAATTGTTTCTTTTCAGATCTACAATAATGAAACGCGCCGTGAATGATGCTAGCTGCCGTGCATGGCTGGATTAGAACATCGCCGGCTCTTTTTTTATTTTTTGAACATGGTGTTTCTCTGTCACTCTTCTCCCTATTGTGACACACACTTTATACTACCTAGCGCGACATTTACTCTGCTCAAGTGTGCCGTGTCTGAACTTGTCCAACTTCAGACATATTCAAGCTGACATTCATCACCAAATCTTTCCAGTGCCAACACCTTCTTGGTCATTGCAGGTGTTTACAAAGATTATGGATGGATTTTGGTCACCTTGGAAGATGTCGTCACTGTTGCATGTTGTTTTGTGTTTGGCAGCGGCGGGTCAGAACCCAGACCACGTCCTCCAGGGAACAGGCGTGAAAGCGGAGGCCAGACGTCCCGGCGAGGACTCCACCATCGCCCCTGAGGATGCCGCTCGCTTCCTCAGCTGCTACTGCTCCGGCCACTGTCCCGAAGACGCCACCAACAACACCTGCCAGTAAGTTGAAGCTGGGCCAGCCAGTCGTCAGGACCTTGTATCATGCTAAGTGCTGACATCCACTGCTAGCACTCACAACGTGGGTGTGAAGTAAGAGTTTACAAAAGCATGTTGTGTGTTGCCGGCGCTTTTTTTTAGTGACTTTTGCAACCGGTTTTCCAAAAAAAATGTGGCTGTCATCTTAGTTTTAGTCTTTTGGGTGACTGTTCTTGGTACATTTACTCACATGTGAGTCATCTCTATACTGTAGGTGATGGTTTTTGTCGACCAAGCCTCAGAAAGTTTTGACTTTAAAAGAAAGGATTAATCTTTTAACAAATGCCTAGCAGCATGTGTTTCACATTTTTGGGGACAAAACACTATGACGTTAAGAAAAAAAAAAGTAATCAAAAATATGTTTTGATAGCTTATTTGTCACACGAATGACACCCGTCCTATACTTAAGCTTTCTGATCTTTATTTCCGGGCTAGAATTGGAGTACAATGCTTCATTTTCCTCCATCTTTCAGGCAGCCATTCAAGACGAAAACACATGATGTCAATATTTAATTTGTAATCATTAATATGTATCACCTGTGGCCATGTGAAGCATTGTTAGCCTTTCTTGTGATTAAAGGCTACCTAGATAAATTCGACTTACTCGACTTGACATGACTCTTCCAGGTTAGGCGCATTTCAGTAATGCACACATCAACTCATGAATTCACATTAACAAAACAAAGATCCATTTAGTCTGAAGCTAGCTAGCAGTCCATTCGCACCAGGACTTGGAAGAAAAACTTTAAGCTTATTGTGAAATGGATTACAAGCCCAATGTCGAGTAACATTCTGTATCAAATATGTTGGAAGTAGCTTCTGATGCACGTCAACAATTTGAGCCTCTGACAGAACACCCGCTGACATTTTATTGCATTCTCGACTCATCAAGAGTAGCTCACCGTCAAGTTGTCCTCTCTAAATAAGTCAATCGACTCGCTGTTGGAAACCCTGAGTGCGAGTTCACATGCAAGTTAGGGCTGGGGAAAAAATCAGATCAGGAGAAATCAAGAAAGTCCCATAAGCAAGGGTGGGGAAAAAATGTTTTTGGAATGCAAATTGACGAATGTCATTCCTCAGAACCAACGGTCAGTGCTTCGCCATCATCGAAGAGGACGAGCACGGCGAGGCCATCCTTACGTCGGGATGCATGAAGTATGAAGGCTCACACTTTCAGTGCAAGGTATACATGCACACAAATACACACACACACACAAGCACGCACGCGCACACTTAGTCAGGATGTGTGTAACACGATGCTTTGCTTTGGACTGACAGGACTCCCCAAACGCTCAGGCCAGGAGGACTATTGAGTGCTGCAGCACCGACTTCTGCAACCGCGAGCTCCAGCCCACGCTGCCCCCGCAGGCTCCTTCGGGTACTATTTGTTGTTGCGACTTTGGGGTGTCGGTTCCGTCGGCCAATCGCCTTCATTGATCCTCATTCTGCCCTTCATCTCATTTCCAGAAGGCAGCCCCCACTGGTTGGCCTTCCTCATCTCCATGACGGTTTGCTGCTGCACGCTGGTTTGTGTCACAGTGGTCTGCTACTACAGGTACACCAAAAACTCAGCATTGCACTGCACAGTACACAAAAGTACCACCAAGCAATACGCACTGATTACCTGACACGTTCACATTATTTTAATAGTCTTCTGTAACTGTATGTTATACTGCTCATGCATTACATTTGCGGTGCTCATCAACAAAGTCCAAAAGCACGTTCTAAATGTTAGCTTGTGTAAATTAGATTTTTTTTTTTTTCAGGTGCGTTTGTTTTAATAACTTTTTTTAGATTAAAAGAAGAATTTGTCTTCTTTCATAGGTTAAAAGCAAATGTCTTTATTTCAATTCATCGTCATTTTCACAAGCACACTGTCACATGACCATGACTGGAATGTGTGTGTCTGTGCTTTTGTGTGTGTATTTTGTGCACATATTTTGTGGCTGTCAGGTACAAGTGGCAAAGTGAGCGCCAGCGTTACCAGAAGGATGTGGAACAGGAAGTGTTCATCCCTGTGGGGGAGTCTCTCAAAGACCTCATCCACCAATCCCAGAGCTCAGGCAGTGGCTCCGGGCTCCCCCTGTTGGTACGAACTTGTCACTGCACCAGTGGTCCATGTTGCCACACGTGTGTGTGATCATTGCAATAGAATCCAATAAAGCTATTTATTTTTTTTTTTAGGTTCAGCGGACCATCGCCCGGCAGATCCAGATGGTGCGTCAGATCGGCAAAGGTCGTTACGGCGAGGTGTGGCTGGGCCAATGGCGAGACGAGAAGGTGGCTGTCAAAGTGTTCTTCACCCGAGAGGAGGCCAGCTGGTTCAGAGAGACCGAAATCTATCAGACCGTCCTCATGAGACATGACAACATCCTCGGTAAATGCAATCGCACACGCACGTGCGCTCACATGCGCACATGCACACACACACACACACATACATGATGATGTCACTGCTATGTATGATATGATATAGGCTAGGTATAATATGAATGCTCTTTTGACGTGATTCATAATGAAGCTCATTAATTTCAAACCAAACAGTGAAAAGGGGAACATTGGCACGCAGTTGCCTGCATCCACCAATCACCTCACTGGAAGCGTGACAGAAAGTAGTTGTCAGACAGCATTGCGAAAGGGCTTGGAAATAACTATTCGCATTGGAGTGCCGTATACAGTGGACGCTCACTTATTCAGCGTTCGGGATTTGTGGATTTACATAATTGTGGATTTTGAGGGGGGGTGGAACCTGTCACCTGCTATTCATAAGATACAAATTATCCCCCACCCCAAAAAATTCCCCTCTTGTCTTTTGTTTTTGACAGTTATTTTCAGTTATTTGCACACTTTTGTTCTAAATAGTGGAGGTCGACTGTCTGGCTATTATAGAGTATTTTTGAGTAATCGTTTTAGCCCAAGAGTCAACTGTATAGACTCCACTATAGAAAATAATCCCTGTGTAGTGTTTCAGGAGGAGAGACTGTAGAATAATTTTGAACGCTTTCACTGCTGAGGGATTTTTCCGTTTTTTTTTTTTTCCTGACACGTCAATAAAGAAATCCCTTTGTCATGCGGTTGTTCAGGGTTCATTGCGGCGGACATCAAGGGCACGGGCGCCTTCACGCAACTCTTCCTCATCAGCGACTACCACAAAAATGGCTCGCTGTACGATTTCCTGAAGACTGCCACGCTGGACACGGCCACGCTTCTGCGGCTGGCCTACTCGGCCGCCTGCGGCCTGTGCCACCTCCATACCCAGATCTACGGCACGCAGGGCAAACCCGCCATCGCCCACCGGGACCTCAAAAGCAAGAACATCCTAATCAAGAAGAACGGCGCATGCTGCATCGCCGACCTCGGTCTTGCTGTCAAGTTCAATAGGTCGGACCGGGATTCGATTGATGGCGCCGCTGCCGGCCGACGTCTCGTCTGACCTGTTCTCTGTCCACTTTGCGTTACCGTAGTGACACCAATGAGGTGGACGTGCCTCTGAGCACACGCATGGGCACGCGGCGCTACATGGCGCCGGAAGTCCTGGACGAGAGCCTGAAGAAGAACCAGTTCCAGGCCTACCTCATGGCCGACATGTACAGCTACGGATTGGTCGTGTGGGAGATGGCGAGACGCTGCGTCACTGGAGGTACGACACATGCGCAACAGTCAAGGCTTTTGGAGCTGATGAAAACCAACAATAGAAAGCAAACTCAAATTGAAAAAACAATGACATTTACAAAACTAATGAGAAAAAAAAAGTGTAATTACAATGAAAATGCACAACATTTTGATCTTGGTCAATTAAATCCGTGCATAAGCTTTTAAAGTTCATTTTAAATGGAGCATTTCAGCTGGGTTGCTTTTAAGACAGCCAGACAAAAATTTGAAAATGAGTATCAATACCAAGTAAAATACTCGACAATAGAAAACTGACATTTAAAAAGGCATAAAAAATATTTTTCTTTACATGAGCAAGACGGTCCTCACATTAGTATTGGATTCGGATACGATGTGTAAGTATCTGCTTTTAAAACAGTAATTGGAGCTAAAAATCAAACATTTTTAGTTTGAATATTAAAACATTTGCAGAATGGAAATGAACTAATAGGTTTAGAATTGGAATAGTTTGAATAGCTCCATAAATTTTGAAACTACGAGGGGGAAAAAAGAAGAAATCCTGTGTATGGGTTTTTATTTTGGAAACTGAGCTGAACAGTTGATAGAGGACAAAAGCAACTGAGGAGCAGTTCCCAAAAGAGTTGCTGTAAAGTAGTTTTGGATCTTCTCCGAGCCAAGCTGAGAAGTCATGCGCCCAATAAAACCGTTTTCATTGCATGCGCCATTTTGTGTGTGTGTGCGTGTGATGGGGTGTGTGTGCGTGTGTGTGTGTGCGTGTGTGCAGGTATAGTGGAGGAGTACCAGCTCCCGTATTACGACATGGTGCCGTCGGACCCGTCGTATGAAGACATGCTGGAGGTGGTGTGCGTCAAGGGCCTGCGTCCCACCGTGTCCAACAGATGGAACAGCGACGAGGTTAGGCCAGACTCCATCTTGTCCGGCGCTATCTGTAGGCGACCACGTGCGCCTCATAACAGTGTGTGTGTGCGTGCCTGTGTTTGTGTGTGTGTCTGTCTGTGGTTGCGCTTTTGTAGTGTCTGCGTGCCATGCTGAAGCTGATGTGCGAGTGCTGGTCGGCAAGCCCCGCCTCGCGCCTCACCATCTTGAGAGTGAAGAAGACGCTGGCCAAGATGGTCGAGTCGCAGGACATCAAAATCTGAAGCGCAATTCGAGAGAAAAGGAAAAAAACAAAAGCCCAAGTCATGGCGCTCGTCCTTCAACTCGTCTTCCTCCGGTGACGCTTTCTGTGAAAGCAACACAGACCACTTCCTGTCCCTCATGCCAACTTCTTCTCCGGTTCATCCACTTCCTGTCCTCTTCCCCCCCAAAAAAAAAAAAAAACTTTCATCATTTGGATTTGCTCATTGTGTTGGTCTTGTAAAATATCTCGGCCGCAGGGAGACGACCGAGTGATCGCCGTGGAGATGTGGACCGTCCTGTTTGTTTGGAAACAAGAGACAGAGCTGCTCGCTGCCACAACCAAATCTCATTGGTTGAGACAAACCTCAGTGGGTGGAGCCGATGAGACGGAGAACGTGGATTTGAACTCTTTATTTATAGCAAACGCTACACTCATGTACTCAAATGTGATGTCAAAATAATTTTATGTGAGAGATGATAATGTTAGCAAATGTGATTACGCTGTGAGTGCGAGCACTAAGGCTAATTTAGCATTTGCCTGCTTGTAAGCGGTGCGCTTGGAAATTTTCTCCAAGCGCACAGTACTTCACGCCAACTCACAGAATTGTAGAATTGTGTCCGTGCCCCAAAACAGGAGTGCTGGTGCATGCTCTTGCCGCACCAACTGGGGACATACAGGCAGTACAGATGGAAAGGGTTCAAGCTTGAGCTGCTGTTTGCTTGCGAACATAAGTTGCGTTTGGAAATGAGTAGGAGGGATGCCCACTTTGCGTCTCCCAACACACGCACACACACTCTGTGTGCTGTTAGGACGTCTGTGTGAATTCCCCAACACGCCCATAATTAACAGATTAACATATTCAATAGCGCAAGCTCAAGCTAGGCAATATATTTTGCCCACAAAAATCCCATTTACTATTTTAATCGCTTTTTTCTGTTTTGTGGGGGAGGGGCAACAAATAGGATGCTAAATATTGTTAAAGAACTGTAAACTAGCTGGTGGTAGTAGCCATGTTGTTAGTGGAAGGAGCTCACATCTTCACAAACATTTTGTTAGTTTAAATCGTCCCAAATAAAGAAGTGTACATAATTGTTAAAGCCAATACATAGAAAATCATTTCATACACGATGGACGATAACGCTTGCAAATCTTATGCCGTTATTAGCTTGAGCGCTAGCACTGATTTACCATTACATTGAGTGTAAGAGCAAAGCTCAATAATCATGGCTAATAATGCCAGCAATGAAATATCAAGACTTGGGCTGAGCATCGTGGCCTGAGAAGAAAATACACAATTGCGTTGGATTTTTTTTGGGCCACAAACCAATTTACAAATTAACAACCCCTGCCCCTCCCCAATTTTCTTGTAAAAAAAATTGTTGATCCTAAACTTGTTTCTTTGTGGCATTTAAAGCTGTGAGTCCCTTAATTGAAAAGCGTAACTATAAGCATGGGAAAAGTCGCGACCAAGTTACTCTTCAACAGATTTCAACGCAGACTGCTTTTGTTACGCAGCTCCCTCAGCCTTATGCAGTCGCCTAAAGGGGAACCAAACCCAACTTTTTTTTTTAATAGTGCAGAAGAATGTCGCTTGCGCCAGCACCAGTCAAAACGCAGTACCTTGTTTAATACTGCAGTTGTGGAATAAGAATTGAAATATGCCATCAGTTTCAGGCCTCCCAAGTTGCTTGGTATCATCTTCCGCAAGTGACACCTCACAAACTGCATTAGTGTCCAGTTGGTGTGCGCATTCCTTCTCGCCTGACTTGCAAGTTGGCCAAGTATTATATATTTAAACAATGCCAGCGTAATTTATTCACAATTTTATAGAGCATTAAATTTGTGATTTTGCAATGGGGTTGTTGATATTGGTGACAATGTATGATGACAAAATAAGATCGGATAGCATCTTGAACAATGCGAGAACAGCCATTGTGAGCTGTTGTCTGCCATTAGCTCGCAAGATTTCTGTCCATCGTTTAGCTTCTCATTGCTGAATATTTACCAATTTTGTCTGTGTTCCTTTCTGGCATGTCACATATTCCTAGATACAAATATGGCAGCCCCAGTTATGTTTGAAACATTTTTCCTACAATACTTTTTAATTTTAAGTGAACAGCGTCAGGTTTAAAAGAATATGCACATTTGAGAACTTGAAATAATTTGTTTTAAAAAAAAAAATCTAACTAAAAATGAACTGCATGCTCAAATAATGGTCCACCCCGAACACAAACCAGTAATGTTAGCTGTCCTAGTGTTGTACACTACTAACGAGCAAATGGCAAACTTTTTTTTTTTGCTGACGTAAGCATGCGTTGGCCTTTGGCTCTTCCCACTGAGCTTTCATACGTCCAATCAGACTCTTGTAAATGTCTTTGTTATTAGTTTTAATTTAACTTTATTCAGCAGTAACATCAATGGGAAGTTTGTTAGTGAGGCGAGTGTAGGTTAGAGAATATTTAGGTCAAATTATTAAAGTCAGACTTAATGTTTTTTAATGGACAAAATTGTCACTTTAAGGTTTGCATCCGCTTCCTCGTGCTAAATACGCTAACGACGCCTTTGCTGGACGTGTGATTGTTGTCAAATGTCAGCGTGTCCCTTGAAATTTGTTCAATGTTTGTCATCCGAGTGACTTTTTTTATGTGGTCACCTTTGATGTTTTTCCTCTTCTCATATGCAAGAAGCCTTGAGGTGAATGCAAATGTTTTGTTCTTTTGTGCCTTAATTGCGTTTACCAAGGAAACAAAGTGTATGCACTCTGTCCAATGTAACAATTTTAAGTAAATAACCTTATTTTTAGTACTCAACTGGTGTGGTTTCACTGGTGGGGAAAACATTTCATAAGCGGGGAAAGCAAGCAAATTCTCAGGTAATTCCCTAAAACAAATTTAATTCTCATTTTGGTCAAACGCTAATTTGGCGAGCCAAAATTATTTGGCTACAGCACCTCCTGCTGGACATTTACGTGCCCTGCAGATAAGAATTGTTTGGTGTAAATGAGAAACTGGTGCCAAATCTACAAAGTGCTCATTTCATGTATATATAAATCTTACATGTACAGCTTTTATTAAAATTAATAAATTATATGAAATGCAATTAGAGCTGCAACTAATGCGTACTTTAGTAATGATCCAACTTTTGAATAAATCTGAAAACAAATTTTGTTTATCTCCAAAACCAGGACAATGCAAACAAACTTATTCAATTACTGGTATGGTCCATTAAAAAAAGAAAAAAATGTTGATTGTTTTCCAACGTTGAAGTTTATCACTTTGTCTTTAGTGTGCTTTTATGGGTGATTTGAATTCAGAATCACCATTTACGGGTAGACTAGGACTGTGGCTGATGTAAAATCTATATCTCAGTAAATTTTTAGCAGTTGTCCTAGCACAACCGTTATACGAGCATTAGGACCAGTTTACAAATGCGCCAGAGACAGATGAGGTTGAAACAAATGTTAACTTTTTATTGAACGTCCATGTGCCTACTTGTCTTCAGGCTTATTGAAACAGTAAGTGAGGCAACACTTGCCGCAGTAATGGCGGTCAAAGTGGCTGGCCATGAACACGCCTGCGCCGCACTCATCGGCTGGGCACTCGCGCCGAAGACGGTGGATCTTGCCGTTCTCGTCCACCTGTCGAAACAAACCCGTCACTCGGCTAACCGTCAGGGGTGGCGGCAGCGGTCAAGTGTGGTTACCTTGTAGTACTTGAGCACGGCCAGCTTAACCTTCTTCCTTTTGTGTTTGTTCTTCTTGGGAGTGGTGTACGACTTCTTCTTCCTCTTCTTGGCGCCGCCACGCAGCCTCAGCACCAAGTGGAGGGTCGACTCCTACAAACATGGAAGGAAAAGGTTTTTTTTCTTGAAATCAAATTTATGCTGCCTTATTAAACTGGTCGCATCATGTTGGAAAGGCATAGACCTATTCCAGAAAAGTGTTGTCCCCTCTTAACAAAAAATCCCAAACTCATTCATTATGCAAGTATTGTGTTTATCAAGTATACATGTGACAGCATTTAACCCCTTTTTGGTGGCAACTACATTGAACCATTTAACAGATTTAAAATAGTTTGCAATATTTTACGAACATTGTATTTTGCAGACAATGTATACATTTAACCCGTTTCATTAAATGAATATCTACATTTTAATGTATTAACAACTAAATTCAAGTAAATACAAGTAAAAGTAATCTTTCTTAAATTTAGAAACGTGTTAGCAGAAAATAAATGCACTAAATTGAGGTTAATTTCATGGAAAGGTGTTTCTCATAAGAGAAAGAACAACTACTTTTGCATTACACAACCTGCGTTCAACAAAGCAAAAACACAAAAAGGACCAAATCTGGCTTGTCAAGGTGCTGCTCTCTTGCACTGGCAAGCAATCGGCTTGTTTTAGTCAGTTATTCTCAAATGCTTTCCCAAACTTCCAAGTTGGTAAATTGCTGCAATTTTGCAACTCCGGGGGACATCTTGTGCCATCTGAAAGGGAGTGTGATCTGATTGACATGAAGCTCTTTTTCTTGCAGCTCTAGATTCTTTATCGCTCTTCAAGGGGAGAACGAACTGCCTGGCAACATTTTCAGAGGAGCTGATGTGCGGTGGTCACCTTCTGTATGTTGTAATCCGACAGAGTTCGTCCATCCTCCAGCTGCTTGCCGGCGAAGATCAGCCTCTGCTGGTCAGGAGGAATTCCTGCATACAAAATCTCATCAATAGCTGAGCAAAGATGGTGAAAAAAGGTCATAAACGTACACAAGATTTCAAAGGTGAACTTCATGTGGCCATTCTTGAACATGCTGAACTGTTTTGGGAGCAACAAGCAGTTTCGGTGAGTAGTTTATCCACCACCAGGGTTTTTGCTTGCTCAACTTGTGGCTAAGGTGGAACCAATCACTCTTCACACAGGTGTGTTTAATGCACCGCCCACTTGCTTTGACGTCTACCAGTGGATTTTTATTAACGTTTGCTTTATCTTGAAACACCCCCTTGGCAGATTTTTTTGGTCACTCTGCTCATGTTTGGGTAAGCCCAGATCTATCCCAACAAACTGTCCGAGAGGAGAGGAGGTACACGCAGGATCGGTCGCCAGTCAAGCACAAACGAGCCTTGTGACAATTTTGAGGCTTGAATGACGCCATCATTCATCAGCGCTGCTTTGTGGTAACGACCATCACTGTTTTGCGTATTTACTTGTGCCTTCGCCCAACAGGAACATGTCAGTCAGTACTAACTTTGATAACGAGTCAAAGTTAACGCGTCTTAAACCAACGAAACTAACTTACCCTCTTTGTCTTGGATTTTGGCCTTGACATTTTCGATGGTGTCTGACGGCTCAACCTGTACGAGAGGACAGAAGTTAACTAAAAAGGAGTTTCATGAGACATTTTTCCATCAGCGTGACATGCGTCGCACGCTTATGTCGTGTTAAAAGGCAGCAACACGTCAATTCGTGTCACTTTTCGTAAGCTACACGTGTATAGGTTGCTCGGCTAATAGCTAGTTGAGCTTAGTGCTCCAAAACCTCAAGTCGACTGTGTCTGCCATTAAATAAACTACCCAGGGGCGAGTCTAGAAAACAATCAACATGCTTCAAGTGGTGGCACAAATTGAGACTTTCGTGTGTTCAAATTTGTGTGTTGACATTTTGGGAGTGCGTTGAAACGTGGACCGCGGCGGCGGCTGGCTCGCTCACCTCGAGGGTTATGGTCTTCCCCGTGAGGGTTTTCACAAAAATCTGCATCCTGGCGCCCAATCCACCTAAAGGAGACAATGATAAAACGGATTTTCGCCCGCGTGGTTGCTGCTAAATGTTTCAATTTAATGAGAATATTCAATTATTTGGGAGCGCCATGTTGCTCAAGGCTCACCTCAAATGGCGGAGCAGCAGAAAAGAGGTCCTTCAGCTCCTCGCGCGGGGTTTTCTACGCAACTTTACACGGGCTGTGTGCCCGCTGCGATGCCTGATCAAAAAGACCAACGTTTTTATTTTCTGAAGTTTACAGATAGAGGGCACGTCTTTGTTGGAATGTGTTTGATTGTTTTTAAGGGAGCTCTTCACTTTAAAAGTAAACACGGTAACACAAACACTGCAGTCTTCTGTCAACTGTCCACTACGACGTCATATCTCTACTGCCTGTTTTTAAGTCAAGAACGATGTGTTTTATATGTATGCATGTATGTATGTATGTATGTATGTGTGTGTATATATATATATATATATATATATATATATATATGTATATGTATATGTATATGTATGTAACAGCAATTTAAAGTTTGACGTGGGGCAGATGACCAGCAGGTGGCGCAAAAAATACACACACACACACGCACACGCTTGTACCTACCTCCGATCCTGCTGACTTGGGCCCCCTGGCTCCTTTTCTAAAGCCAAAAGTCTTGAACTTTGGTCTTAAATTGGACAGTGGTTTAAAATTGGACCGGCAAATTGGTGCTGTTGTTAAATCCATTTTTTCCATCTTAGGCAACTGGCTAAGGTGAAATATCTCCTTTCTCATCAGCACTTCGTCACATCTCGTCTGGATTACTGTAATGCACTTTTTGGGGGAGTCAGACAGTCCTCCATCAAAGGTCTCCAGTTGGTCCAAAATGCTGCTGCTCACCTCTTGACTAGTACTCGTAAGAGGGAGCACATAACTCCGACTCTAGCATTCCTTCACTGTCTCTCTGTACATTTTAGTTTTTTTATTGTTATTTTTATTTTTATTTTTTCAAGATTCTATTATTTGTTTTCAAATCTTTTTATGGCCTTGTCCCACCTTACTTCTCTTAACTCCTCCACCCTGACACACCGGATCTCTTTGGAATGTCCACCCACTAAACGTTAGCCAAGCTGCCTCGCTTCCCATCTTTAAAACTCATCTTAAAACCAATTTTTATTCCTTAGCTTTTGACTCAGTCTGTGTTTTTTTTTTTTTACATTTATATATTTTTTACTTTTACTGTCATTATGAATCTGTTTTTAATTGTTTGTTGTTGTATGACTCACTGTTACTCCATGCGCAGCACTTTAGACGCAGTGGTGGTTGTCTTAAAGTGCTCTCTAAATACAGTTGAGTTGAGAATGTGGCATTTACAGCAACTAACTTGACAGGCAAATGATCACAGGCAGCATCGGGCCAGAGTACGCAGTGAAACATTTGACATTGAACGGCCAAGGCTAGCCAGAAATTAGCAGGTGAATACAGTATGTACATGTAGTTCTTATCAGCTAAACAGACACATTTAGCATTCAGTGAACGTAATGTAGCATTTGGCCGCTAACTGGCATGAATAGCATCTACCTGATAGAGATTATGTAGCATTTTACAGCTGAAGTTGATGTTGGCACAGTCTTAAGAAAGTGTTTTGAATGTGTGGAGAATTGAAAGGACTATGCGAATAATATTCTACATGACACAGCACAATGACGTAATGGAAATGCACTTTGTCGTTGTGCTGCTGCACTGACTTATTAATCAATAAACTTGAGGGAAGCCAATAGTCATTGGTAGCATAAATATCACTTTTGTGCTAGTTTTTATACCTTCGTGCTAAACTTGTATGCTTTCTACTGAATAAGTCAATCAATGTTATCTGGTTTGTTGCATTTGTTTGTTTTTATTGCTGTGTGAATTGGATTTCCATGGCGATGGAGAGAGTGATCACCGGTGAACAAACAATCTGTTGTTATCAATCGTCTGGGTAAGTGTGTTTGTTCAGAGTGTGTGTTTCATATACTGTGGTGACGACACAGAATTCTCTGTGTGTGTTGTGTAACTAACTTGTACTAACTAAATGCTTCCTTAATAACTGGCCACTTGCTAATATGCTAAATGCTACACTATGTTAACGAAATGCTGCACACACGCACGCACGCACACGCGCGCGCACACACCCGCACACACAGACACTAATGCGTCTACCAGCTGCTAAATGCTTCACTATGTCCACCTTCCAGTCGCTAACTGCCTCTGTTAAATTCTAAACACTACACTATGTTGCCATTTTTATTTTTTGTGGCACTTGGATGGCGAAGCAGTGAGTTTGTGTTAAGTAAATAGTGTGATGTGTTACTAGGCGACCGGCGCTATCTGAGCAGCTGTCGTCATCGTCTGACTCCATCCAGCCCGACTAAACATAACTTTGTGTGTCAGCCTGCAACAACTGTCACACAAACACACATGGACACAAACACGTGTACACTCATAGGCATCACGCTGAGGGCAAGATCAACCGGATTTAGTTTGAAATTAACCAGGAGTTTTTAAGACGCAGATAAAGTGTTGCACGATGATACAGTAGTACTTTGACTAACAAGTTGAATTTGCGCTGTGGCTAAGCTCGTAACAAAATTTATTTGTGCATAAATTAAATTTTCCAAATTGAAATAAATTGACGCGCTATTTAACCATTTTAGTCCCCCCTCACCCAAAAAAGGCGGATTATATAAAATGAAATGGAACACAATGAAAGATAAGGAAAAGAATTGAACTTGCGTGATTACCAAAAATGGGCATTCCATTACCGGGACAGATCAGAAGTGGGTTTCCGTCCGTCCCTATAATGGTCCCTCATACGCGTGCGTGACGTACTACGTGTGTGCGCGACACCGACGTGAGGCAGCCAAATGTACATTTCAACCTACTCTGCAAGAGCAAGGGTTAAGGACAAAAATTGCCTTCGAACACTTCAATCGCGCCACTGGTCACCCAACTGCGCATACTACATTGGTAACGCGTCAGAAGGTCACACAGATATGAAATTGCTTTTTTACATATCCAATTTTTCATTATGGTCCCGCCTACATCCTTTGAGGACATTGGGAATGACCAGAAGTGGGATTTATGTTGGTTTTGGGGATCTGCACATTGTCTAGACTAGAAGGCCTTGAATTTCTATCTCCACATTTTCAGGAGGAAGCTTTCAGAAGGTTCCATCAGCATCTTTCCACGATGAGAACTCCCTGAATCAGGATTTAGGCGTTGTTGGGATTCTGCAGGTAGGAGTAACTTTTAAACAGAAAGTCTAACAGAGAGGAAACCGAGTAGCAGCCAGGCGTTTTCCAATGGTACCGTCCTCTCTTCGATGTGTCTCGAGTTATGCTGAGCAGTTGGATGTGCTACTCCCCCCCCCCCCCAATACATGCTTCCATGCTATGAATAGATTGGGTCGGGATGACGTGTAAGTTTAGATTCCAAACTCAAGTTGAACTCTGCTCAGTCCCATTTCACATTTCATTCCAAAAGATGGACATTGGTGCATTATAAATAAAATGTATTATTATTATTATAATTATTGTATCCAGAGCAAGGTTTCATACAATGCAAACAGCAACTTTACTGCACACACGTTCCTAATAATCATATACTCATACTCCTTGTATAAATATTACTCTAGTACAATTAGACTGCATCCATTATTTTCCATCCACCAATATGGAACATATTCATCTTATTTTTTTCATGATTAAATTTGATTTTTTTTTCTTCAGTCCCTACTTGGTGCTGCCCTGGGCTTTTGTTGTATAAAGAGGCAAATGGTGTCAAGGACGTATGTTGATGCAATCAATACATGTCAACTGTTTTTCGTATGTCGGGGAGGAGCCCTGTTTAGATGGGGCTGTTAGCGGAGGTTACATCCTATAATTTTTCAGGTTATTGTTGCAAGAAGAGTTCAAATGTGTTTCGTGATTATAATGTGGACAATATTTACAATTCAAACTTCGGGTTGGCATCAATGACTTGCTTTTATTTTTTTTTTTTTTCAATATTTGAGTCAGGGCTCCCCTGCTTATTGCTGTGTTCACTGTACACACATAAAAGATTGATATTGGGACATCATGCCTTTCACATTACACATAGTGTATGTACAGTATACAATATTACTGCTTTTGGACATGTGTTTGATTCCCTTCTAGCTACTTGACTCGAGGTATGTAGCGAGTCGAAGGTTGACTCTAAGCACATCTAAAATTAACCAGAGTTTAATGTATGCATGTTGTACGAGTGTTTCCTTTGTTCTAAGTAGAGCTGCCACGTCCTCTTTGCCTTTTTGCAGCGTTGAAGGAGTGGTGAACTGGCGACGTTGTTGTGCAACACTTGACCAGCTCAAACTTCTCCATTTACAGCCGAGCCCCGCCCAGTGGGCGCGACCAGCAGTGGGCCGGCCTGATTGGTCATTGTGCATGTCAACAAGGCGTAATCGGACTCTGATTGGTTGGAACAAGTCCTCCTCTTTGCCTTTGCAACTTGGCGTTGCCCGCCCTGACTCGGGTTCGACTATCTGTGTGCCGCCCGAGTCCAAACTTCGTCGGCGACGGCGTCCAAGCAACACAAGACCGGCGGGAGCTTCAGGTTCGAACTCGCGGTTCTTCTCGAGTCGAAAGTGGACTTTTAGTGTCAAGGCGAGCGCCACTGAAACTTTTTGTCTTCACTCGAGTTGGACAAAGAAACATGGCAGACAACGACGAGCAGCAGCAGCAAGTGTCGTCCAGCTCGGCTCTCTTTAGCGACTTGGTCCACCACTACCAGGCCGAACCCGAGGCCGAGTCTGAACTCTACACCGGTCTTCCGCTCGATGACCATCCCAAGCCGGACCTCTTCGGCATGGACGATATTGTGGACTTGGTCGGCGGAGCCCAGGATGCCCTGGAGCGGCACATGGCTGAAGATGGTGAGCCACACGGGTTCACGGAACCTCCCGAGGTGGAGCCCGGCTTACTGGACCCGCAACCGAACCCGCTGATACATGCGAGGGAAGAAGAAGAAGAGGCGGAGGTCGATGATGATGATGATGAGGAGGAGGAGGAGGACGAGGAGGAGGTGGATGAGGAGGACGAGGTGGTGAAGCGCATGCCAGACTCCAGCGGCACCCCGAGCTTCCCCCATACGCCTTCACCGCCCGAGGTCAGCGCTGAAGCGGAGCCACAGGTTCGTCCGGAGAGCGACGCCCTCCCCGCGGCGGCTCAAACCCAGCCAGCAGCGCCATCCCCCGCACACGCAGCGCAGCCACCAGCTGACACACAGGCAGTACCGGCTCCGGCATCTTGTGAGTATAAAGACGCTCATCGCCGCTGGGAGACGACTTGTAATGTTTCAACGACTCTTGTAATGTGTCATGTTGTTTGAAGCGCCAAGAGCGACATTTTTTTGGGAGGGGGCAAAATGAACGCCAGCTCGGACAGCAATTGACACACGCATGTGGACGTCTTCACGCGGATCGCACGCCTCGCATAACCCGCCCGGGCCGGGGCTTGGCCACACATTGCAACACATTTGGTGTTGAGAAAAGCAACATTTGCGCAAACCCGACCTCCCTAACGAGGTTCATTTTGTGCCTTTCGATTGCTGCTTTTCCAGTTAGCTAGTTAGCTCGCGGCTAATCGGCGGTTGGCCGTGCTTGCTTGACGGGGAATCGTGATGACAAGAAGCCGGTTTGTTGACAGCCAATGGCAGTAAGCACACTTAAGGTAAGACTGACTTTTCAAAACACAATAGAGGTGAAGAAAATGACCGCATTTTGCGAGGTGTGGGCGAGGACGTCCCCGCCTTGGGCAGATGGGGTGTGATGCGGCCCACCTGTTTGGACGCAAACGTCATTGGACGATATGCTGCATCATCGGCTAATTTGACACCGAGAAGCGCCGATTCCCACACACTCTCGTGCATCTGATTCGTGTAAGCAGTTCGGATGAAGTTTCTGTCCGATGATTGCGCGTTCCCGAAGACTTTTTTTGATCGGATGAGCAGCGTCCATCTGCTGCTTGCCACAGCCCGTTGCTAGCTGCAGCCTAGTTCCTTTATCGGACAAGCTGACTCGTTCATTTTCTGCGACTTGAAGCAAATATAAACACTTGAAGCAGTTAAACGCCACGAGGAGAATCACCTTTCTCGCGTTTAAAAGTGGCCAATCCACCTCGTTTGAGTTGCCATACTTGTCCGGTCCTCTTAAGGAGCTTGTTGACGTTTTGTCCACGCAAACGGCCGCACATTGTTTCTTCACACGTCTGCTAGTTGCCATCTCGTCGGTGTTTTATAATTTTTTTTGGAGGAGGAGGGGGGGGTCAGGTGTTGGACGATTGCAACACTTTCGAGTCAGTGTGCCAAACTAGTCATGTTAGGCATCTTAGATTCTGGACTGTCCGATAATGGAAGCCAGGTCAAATCAGATTAGTCACAACAAAGGAATCTGCTCAGCGTGGCCACTCGGTCTTTTTTTCCTCGCAGCATCTCTTCCATGAGCCCACCAAGATCCTACCCTCATTCCTCATGGCTGCAAACGAATTGTTTTTGGCTTGATCATTGGCAAGAGCTTCACAGCTCACCCCTTTAACCAGTACCCTGAAAGCTGCTAGTTAGCAATGAGGCCTGCTTGTGATTAGTCTGAGCATCCTGTGGCAAAATGAATAACGCAATAAATCTGTTGATGCGAATTGGCTTTGTACATGGAGATAAGGCAGATTGCAAACAAACAGGCCTGTCGGGATGGAAGAGGCCTGCCTGCAGAACAAACGAACGAGCTAGTAAGAGAGAGAGGGACTGGAGGCAGGGAGTCAGGGCGGGGCCGCCTGATGGTCCAAACCACAAACACTTAGAACAAAGACGCAGCTGAGCGTAGCTTAGCATCTTTAGCCTAAATAATATTTTTCTAGGATAGTTTTTGTTCACATTGAGCATTTCAATTTTGCTTCTCCTGCAATACTGGTCTGCACGAAAGGTACTAATGCGCTACAGAGGGGACAAAGGAAGGCCAACAATTTCACAGGTAGTATTACAGCTTTTGTAAATGATAACTGGCCTGCCACTTGTACAGCGCTTGCGTTTCTACTTTCAATACTCAAAGCGCTTCACACTGTTACCTTATTTACCTCCCGATGACACAACTGAAGATTCTGTATCCTGCTCAAGGACACTTTGGCATGATCGCGCTGGCCGGGGATCAAACTCCCAACCTTTGAGTTGAGAGACGACTACCACTGATCCACCATTCAGTATGCAATAGTGACCCACAGGTCAATTTTCCGCTGTGAATTAATGAACCTCTCTCCCCAACAAAATGTACATAATTATTATAATTTGTTCCTTTCTATGAACAGTAGCCACCAAAATACTTTTGATCAGAAAGTGGTACAGATTATAAAACCACATTTCTGTACTGAGAATTCCCAACGTATCACCCTTGCCCTTCTCTGCTGGGAAAATACTTCGATTTGTGGGTCTTTGTGAAACTGCCGATATGATAGGTACATCGATACGCAGGTCACAGAATGACATGTACCTCAATATGATTTGATACAGTGGTACAATAATATACGCTATGGCCTTACTATTACTTAGTTTATGTCGAACACATCTCTATGCGCCATAAACTTTGGCCAAATATATCGAAACATCTGCCTTAAAAAACAACAGTAGGGCTGAACGATTCTGGATTGGAAATTAATGTAGAAACAGGCAGTTGGTCCTGGGGGAACGAGTCGTCCTAAAGAAGTGCTCGTAAAAATGCTTTCATATGTGTTGATGCATTCGAAACTGAATGATCTCTGGACTGCGCGAGTACTTTCTGATGTCTTGGTTGGCACAGTTGAAAGCTCACCTTTTAAAAACTGTTTGGTTTGAACTAGTGAGGCTTCAAGTTGTGTCAAGCACCAGTTGTTGTTTATTGAATCCTCTCGGTGGCACTTTCTGTTCAATTTAGGCCTGGAAGCACAATGACTTGCCAATCCCTTTTTTATTTTTAAACCAACGGTGTCATGAAGATGAGTGGAAAAAAATTCAACTGGTTCATGAAGCAAATTTGAAGCTTCATTTTCTCATCACTAGTTAGAGCCTCATTTCCACCATCTGGCTTACACAAACAGTTATGACTACAAATCCAAAATCTTGGTTTGGATACTTCGTAACATCATAGCTGCTGGTGGGGAATTTGGACACGTACAACTTTCCTGTATGGCCTGTCTCTTCTTCACAAGTTATTTTAACAAGCCCCAAAATCCTACTTCTTATGTACTTCCTCATGAGGTAGGATACCTATTCAAACAACAAGCCATGAAGCCTTGATTTAAAAAATCAACCAACCTATTTTTTTTTTTATCTGAGAACTTTTGGTTGTGCGCGTTTGGCCTCCTCAAAGCTCCTTAAGCCTGTGTCTGATCTGACAACTGCTGCTGGGACTCGTTTGTTGTGAGACGCTTTGACTGACAGGAGGCCTAATTGACCCACATGCTTGTTTTGGGTCACCTACATCCATCGTAGTCTGTCACTGAGGCGTCCGGTCGGCTGGATTACTGGTCTGTTTGTTGTCTTGGTGCCCTGGTCACAAATGAGAGCGCCAGGTCGTTTTGGTTACCGTGCCAACACACACAGCAGCTGACAGATAGACGGAACACCAAATGTGACCGGATCGTCTACCCGCGGGTCGAAACTTCCGCGCTGTCACGGGTTGTGTCTTACTTACTCATAACGTGCTGAGTCATTGGAGTTTATTTATGGTAGTGAGGTGGAAAAGTTAATGAGCTTAAGTGCTTCAATTTTATATTATCAAACACACTGAAAATACTTTTCACAATGAATTCCTACCTAATTTGCATGTTAATCCTTTTATTATGCGATATTCTATTAATTTTTTTTTTAATTATGGGTTTTACGTTAGCCGTAAGGTACAATTAAAATGGGAAAATCCTCATCTGTTGGATTTGACTTTTTGAAGTGAATACTCATGAGTCCTCAATCCTGTTCCTCGAGGGCCGGTGTCCTGTCTGTTTTCCGTCTGTCCCTGCTGCAACACACCTGATTCAAATGATCGGATAGTCAGCAAGGTCTGCAGAAGCTAGATAACGATCCTGATCATTTGGATCAGGTGTGTTGCAGACGGGAAACAGGCAGGACAGCGGCCCTCGGGGAACAGGATTGATGACACCTCATACACAGCGTAGCTCATGTTCTTCGTCTTGACGTTATGTTAATTGTTGTGGCTACAACTGTACTGCTTTATACTGAGAGCTCTTTCAAATATTCAGTTTACCTTATTTAGCTACACTCCAAACAAAAATAAACATTTTGTGTATTGATCTTATTGGATTGTTGAGGTCAAAAGTGAGGTTAGCTGAGAAGAAAATTTGTTTTGCAATAACCGAAACAAAATAGAAAAAAAGTATCTTGGTCATAGACGATCCAATGAGTGTCCATTCCGACTCTTGATGTTCAAGCGGGCAGTCTATCCATTGTTGGGCTAGTAAAAAGCTGAAACTTTTTTGTCACTGGTTCATTCCTAGGCTGTCTCCTTGGCTGGAAACTTAACGTGGACCGCAGAGGTAACCAACCAAGCAACCAGATTAATCAAATGTGATTGACAACCAATCAGATGCATGATTGATTGTGATCATTGCACTTGATTTGATGAAAATAATCCGACCGCAAAATGATTGTTCCATTGGTGAATAGAAATGTCCTGATTGAAGGTGTCCTGCCCCATTTGACGTCGTTCTTTCCTTGCTCGCCATTTCCACTTCCTGCTTTTATGTTCCAAATTCCTCTGGGAGTTTCTGCTGTTACACGACGCACCCACTAGACGCACTTGCTCGCATAAAGCCACTTTTGATTTGACAAAGTTCACGCTGAGGTCATGGATAAAATGTCTTTTTGTTTCAATGTCACGTTCACCTAGTTTGGACCACCAGCTCATTCGTCGTCCTTCTGCTCTTTGTCTTTTTGTGATTTTAGTTTGTTTGGAAGCACTAGCTTTCTTTTCTTTAACTTTGTCCTGTGGCACTGCTTTTTCTTTTGGACGACAAATGAATCTTTGTGTTGCTGTTTTGTTAGAGCGCTCACCCCCGTGTTTTGTCACAAGCTGATATTTGTCATTTGACCACTTCTAACTTTGTTTTCAGCCAATCTCGTGTCTTTTATCACACGTCCTTTCTCTCTCAGACAATCATGCACACACACACACGCACGCACGCAACCGCACACAAACGCCCCCCCCCCCCACACACACACGCATGCACACTGGTTGGGTCATTGTTTTCCAAAGTAAAAGAAAATGTTTGCCAATGTCTTATTTTAATTAAGCACAAAAGAGGACTACAGAAATCAGCGAATAATTATTGTTGAGAGGCTGGAATCAGAATTTAGATACATTTTAATTAAACAATGCCTCTAAACCATTACTCGATTATCAAAATAGTTTATTAATTTGCTAATCGATTAGCTGTCGATGTAATCAATTTTGACAGGTTTAGTTTGCTCTATTAAAAGACTACAGAAATCAGAAAATATATATCCTTCAAAGAGGCTGAATTCAGAGGATTTGGACAATTTTAATATAAAATAATGGCACTAAACAATCAAAGTAGTTGGTGACTAATTTACTGACCGATTAATCGATTTAGTTTTGACACTTCTACTTAGCATCGTGAAATGTGTTACACGTCTATCATGACTAGAATGACAAAAATTGTGAAACGACTCAGGAAGGCTGCTAGTTTCAGGTCATGTTGACCATTTTGAGGGTTCCTTAGGAGACAATTGTCTGATTGCTACTGAACGTTACACATGTTGGAGAGTTTGATTTTTTTGTCATCACATGTTGGTGCCACAAGGCAACTGAACTCGATGACTTGGCTACACAAGGTCAGCTGTTGACCAAACGTATTGTGATGAAGGGGGATTTTATGTCTGCTGGCTGCTTCAATTAGTCTAACGCTGTTCTTGTTATTCCCTTGTTGCACATTTGTTTGTACCCCTCAAGTGTTCATCGAGGACACAGCTGTAATGGGATGTCCCATTTGCGAGGTTGATGAGTTAGGAAGTGGTCTGACTTAGGTGATGGAGACTGATGCTTTGCTCATTTCTGCTGTCAAAACAAGCTGACTTATTTTTTTTTCATTCTGCCACTTTCTGTCATTTCTTCCGCAGATGCTTCTTCTCCTTCTAAACCTCAACCTCTGATGCAATTCCCTACAGGCAAGTCCTCTCTGCTCGCTTTGGTTTTGCCACCTCCTCCTCCCTTTTGTTCGTCTCCACTGTAGTGTCATTGCCGTTGTGTCTTTCCGTCACTCAGCTTGAGTGGAAAAAAAAACAACCTTACTGCATGCCGCAAGTAGACTTCAACTCCTGCAGCATGAGACACTTGTTTTTGTGTGCCATTTTTGCACTGCATTGTGCTTTTGTTGTTGTGATTTTGGTAGACAAGCTTGACAGTAAATGTAATAGGTAGTGAATGATGATTCTCTTCAATGGTCTCAAATCGAAGACATTTTAACTGGCCATTTTTACATGTTGTGCTTTGAAAAGAATCATTATACAACAGTTTGATGACCATGCCTAACATGGATTACTGGCACCAGACCTGGGACCAATATTAATTGCCCCTTGTGTATCAGCACGTATGTGTAGATGGACACCAGACAAATGCTCGAAAGTCTTGTCTGCGGCAGTTAACACTGTCCCAAAAAACCTTGTAAGAAACACTCCTGACAATCACTGTAGGATATCTTGTGAATCGTTTGGTTTGCTTCCCCACAAGGGTTCATTATTATCTGTACAAGAATCAATGATTAAGTTGTCCCTTCTAGAAACCAACTCAGAAATGTTTGGCATGATTGTGAGTGGGTGCCCAGGAGCATGTCCACCAAGCGCAGTTGAGCTTTCAGCAGCACTTGTCTGGTCTTGAGCTCCGAAGGTATTTCAGTATGGGTCCTCCCCAGGTTTGGTGGGCACTGTAGGGAATGGAGTTTGTCTTTTGATATGTGCTGTATTGCATTCTCCCTCCTACCTTTCTCCTCAAGAACTTGAGCAGAAGGGTGATTCCCCTGCTCCCATCTCCCCTCTCTCCCCTCTCCACTCCCCCGATTCCTTGGAAGAGCTCTCTTTGACAGAGAGCCCCAACCAGCCCTATCCGCCGGGATCTGCTCTAGCCCAAGGCTCCTTTCCCACTCAGGCCGGTGCTGTCCGATCCAAGGAAATGCCCTGGGAGGATGACGAAGAAGACTCTGGACCTGGCCATAGTCAGAATAAGAGTGAACTAGATCAGTTAACTGGTCCTTACCTGAGCTTAGGTAAAGACCCAGGCCCCCACATTCTATGTGATGACAGTGGAGTGTCCTTCTCACCTGAGGAGAAGCATCCTAGTTCAGAACCTTCCCCCGTGACCCCCCAGATGGTTGCCAAGTCTCACATTGCCTCCTCTAACCCGACAGAGCACTGGGATTCACAGTTCCTAACATCGCAAGACAACTTTAAGGTCGCTATGGATTCCTTTTCCAAGGAAGCAGCCGCCATTGGCTCTCCCGGATATGAACCGGAGCTGCACAGCAACCCTTCGGATGAAGACGACGACTTGATGTACGAGGTGAAGAAGAATAATAACCCATTTGATGGCTTTTCCCCGCTTGCGGACAGTGGCTCCCACAACTTTGGAGAGGCCAAATCTGACCGCAGAGCCACTAAAGTTTCAGAAAGTCCCTCTCCAGATCTTGTCCAGTACGGGCAATCTGAAGAACTCCAGGATAGTCCGCCATCATTCTTAGACGAGGGGAAAACATTTGAGACAGGCATGAAGGCCATTGATTCCCTCATGCAGCCAGTCAGTCAGTTCTCATCTGGCCTTGAAGAGGTAGATGAAGAGGAGGATGAAGAGGATACAGCTCTGCCACCATCACTTCCCGACATCCTGAAGTCTTCCCCACTCAACCCTGACAAACTGGACTCTGGGTCCTCTGAGGGAAGTCCAGAGGAGCAGAGCCCCATTCTGGAACGTAGGATGATGGAGTCACCCAACCCCCCAATCAACCTGTCAGCCAACAACCCCTTCGCTCTGGATGCCAAAGTGTCTTTGCTTAAGGAGATGGCTGATGAGATGGAAGTGAAAGTGTTTGACAAACCAAAAGATGAAGATGTGAAAAGCTTTGGTGCGTTTGATTTGGTCAAAGAGGCTGAGGAAACTACCCCAGCACCGGTGAAAGTAGAGCAACCGCTCAAGCTTGACCAGAAAGATTGGTTCTCAAGTCAGGTTGAGATGCCAGAAAAGTTTGAGCCTCTCGACTTTGAGAGCAAGAAAGCCCCCGCTGAGGATTCCGAGTCTGAGTCACCAACTGCAGACTCTCTGTCTCCAGTTCTGGAAGCCATGGCCAGGAACCCTACTAGTTTCCAGGTTGAAAAGAACAATGCCAAGTTGGAGCTGGAGGAGCCCGAGATGACTGAAGAGGTCTCTGAGCATGAGGTGTCATCGGAGGAATTTGAGTTTATTGAGAGACCACCTAAAGGAGTAATTGACGAGTTTCTTGAGGCTCTTGATACTTCCAAGTTTGCACCCCCCAAGCCCCCAGAGATCCCCCTGGATGAGGACCCGACCTTTGAGCAGCAAGGGCTGGCTTCAGTTTCTGCATCTGCTCCAGTTCCTCCTGAGATGGCCGGAGAAGTTCCAAGTCAGAGCTCATACCGCTTCCTAAGCCAGTCCTCCCCGCAGAAGAGCAAGGCCGAGCTGGACAAACTGAGCACCCAGGAACCCCCATTCCAAACGTCGTGCATTCATTCCTCTGTCAGTAAGCCAGACGAGGCGGTGCCACAGAAGAGCGCAGAGAGCGGCAAACTGTTCAAGATGCCAAGCGTGAACATTTCTGCAGGTAAACAAAATCACTTTGGGCTTGGAAACACCCACCTCCCCACCCCTACCTCCCACATTCCATTTTCATTGGCCTCTCCATTTTAATCGATATAATGACCATCACTCTTGCTCTTCTCCATCGTTTTCTCCCAACCCACCAGAAGCATCTTTTACCGTTAGATCCCATCATGATCTCCTTGATGCCACCTCCACTTTCTGCCTTCCATGCTTTTTGCAATTTCTTGCATGCATTTAACACTTTCATTTTTTAAAACTCTGGTAAGTAAAATGCATTTTTTTTGCTCCAACTAATGAGTATGTCAATGCACAACCTAAACGAGCTAATAACTCACAATGCTAATCTGAAAGCCAACACTCACTCACCCACAGACGTCTCAACAAGATAGCAGCCTCGCCCTTTTTCAAGCTGGATCGCAATGTGCTGCTTCACCAATATATTTTCTCAAATATCCAAGCCAATCTTATTGTTAATCTCCAACACTTTACTCTAAATATTTCTAGATAATATTGCACAATTGTTTGAGATTGATTTCAAAGGGGTCCTTAAACAAATTTGAAACGCTTTAAAACTGAGCGTGACCATGAAACTAAATGCATGGAAATATTTTTGGTTTGTTGATTTGTTTTTACACAAAACACCTTGAGTTGGAAAGGAAAGCTGATTATAATCAAACGCCATGAAACCTTCTAGACCTAGCTCAGCTATTTGTTTTTGCAGGTTGAAATTCCCCTCATTTTTTTTTCTGACTTTGCACAAACCGACCCTATACTTTTACGGCTGATTCCGACTTTTACAGTACTGGAAGTTGACTGGGACTGGCTGTCATTGCACACAAAGATGATTGTTGAAATATGATGCAGGTCTACCTTGTGAACAGAATTGCTGTAAATGTCGCTTTTCCTTCCCTTCCGTTCCTCAACTTTTGCACGCTTCTGCTGCACTGACAAGTTCACACAGGACTGAAGACAAATTTTGTGTCTCTGTAGCGCATCTTGCCGCAAGCAAGCGTAACCCGAACTTGAACACAAAAGACGTGACTCATCCTACACAAGACGACTCAGCTGAATCTTCACTCACATCTTGTAGTGAATGCATTGTGTGTGTGCGTGCGTGCACGCGTGTGTGAGTGAGAGAGAGGGATCCCCTGCTAATTAAATCCTCCTCCCTGCATTGCGACATTGGCAGACCCTCTAAGGTTTCTGCTGAAAGAGGAGCGTCAGCAAAGATTTAGTTGTACAGCTGACTCTCGTGAACATGTGATTGTCTTCACATTGTGCCTTTTTTTTTTTCCTTTTTTTTTTTTAAACAACTCATAAGTTTTCAGGTACTCTTTGTAGCTGTAAAGAAATGTCCGGGTAAAGTCCATCAAGTGTCGAGTCATAGGATACGACGCATACTTGTAATTTCTGCGCGTGTAGATTGAATCAGCCTGACAAATCAACCAAGATGAAGGTAAAATGTCACTGGCTGCGTGAAGACAGACTTTGGACTTTTATGTAAGCAACCCTTTCAACATGGAAGTAACATTGGATTTATTAACTGCTGCTATCAACTGTTAACACGGCCTATGACACAATACAGGAACATGACATCATTGACGAAGGAACCAAACGCTGAGGTGCGTTTTTCCTGCAGTCATCTCGGAGTTCAAACGTCAAGCTTTGGCTGACAACTTTTAATGTGAAAGTAATGCTTGAAGGAGACGGCTGCCCTCTAGTGGAGCTACCCTGTTACTGCTCCTGAGGCAAAAATGGTTTTGTACTTGTGATAAATGTCCAGAAGCCATTGATTTCGTGATAGGTTAGTCTGTGAATTAAGCCAAATGCTGGAAACTGCTTGTTTGGGGGTTCTTTCACAAACCATCCATACAGCCATTTTCTCTGCGTGAGTTAGTCATTATTAGATTGGGTCGCTGCGGGGTTAGCTGGAGTTTATCCCAACTGAGTCGCTAGTTAAGGGCGGGGGCACAAATAAATGAGCTGGCACACTCATTACATCACGGGTCAATTTAGAGTTTTTGGTCAATGGAGGAGACGATTCAAGCACAAGCGTGAAACACCTTATATTCCAAAATGAGAAAGCTGAGCAAGAACTCAAGGCTACTAATTCATATCGGTGATTAAGGCTTATACTATGCTGCTGCAGGTGATGTCTTTCATTTTAGTAATAGTTATAAAGTGGGCCAACATCAAGTATCCATTTTTAAATGAACTCATCTGAGGAAGAATGGAAGGAAGCAAGTCATGAATGGAGGAAGGAAGGACTCGCTGCCACTTTTCGAGTCTCCACCATGTCAACGCCCAGATAGCCACAAATGGACTTGATACCCTCGTACCGTTAAAACCATGATTTGAAACCAGAACCCTGGCGAGAAACTTTCCATTAAAACCTCAAGCGGCAGTGAGACCCTAACCCTTGACTTGAAACCCGATTTTTGGAACGTCAGCCCTTGCTGGCTGGTTAGTAAATAAGTTGACCTGGTTAAGCGCAAAGGAATGTTGCCATGTTAAAGAATTAATTTCAAACTGTTCAATATGTATGAATGTAATATAATGAAGACATTTGCGAGTCTTTCGCACCACCTACATGAGCAGGAAGCCTCGAGGCCGTTGAGAGAGGCAGCAGTGACTTTAATGCAGGGGGTGACTTGCTTTCATTGCCAAATCAGTGAAGGGGGGGGCCGAGGCTCTTTTTGTTGCTGCGTCAGAGCGCCGGTGGCTGACAGTCAGCTGACTGCTCATTCGCCCTCTGTGGTGTTAAAACCACCCCGTGCACCCTCCCCCCTACCTCCCTCCTCTTCCTTGCTGCCAGTGCAGTGGTGGTGAGTGTCCATGTGGAATGTGCGCTTGTGATTGTCTGGCATGGAGACGGCACGCGCGGACACGAGCAAAGCTGCGTGGAGGCAGCAGGGTACGTTGACAATTTGCTTGCTTTACTTCTTGACGATGACGACGTGGTGTGAAATAGACTTACTGTAATAGACTACTTCTCCTTGGTGGAGCGCATGAAAGTGGCTCGATTGGTCATGATGCCTCTTCAAGATGGTTTGGATAAACATTCCCTTCAGCATATCTCGGAGATCTGGATCAGCTTAAAGACGAGTTGAGCCAGCACGGTGCGGTGACTTGATCTTTCTTACTTGACTGCTTATCATGCTGATGATGACGTGTCTGCGGAATACTGGAGTGTCTTCTCCATTGATGTCTCCGTGGCTGGAGCACTTGAAACGCTAGGTTTCGTCATGACGCCTCTTTGAAAATGAGTTGAAGTGACTTAAATAATATCGAGGAGACCTGGCTAAGCTTAATGATGATTTTGAATTCTTCAGCGAAAAAGCAACGCTTGTAAAAAGAATACCTCTCTGAGCGACATACAGCAATATGTTCACGGAACACGGACTTGACTGAACCTGACTTGTCAGCCCCAAATAACGGTTGTGTCTGACTTAGTCGTCTGACTTGATCAAACATGAACTATCCCCTGAACCACAAACATACTCATCAGTCATTAGTCTGTATGAAGCAAGTCACCATTGTGTTGCGGTTGTGCAAGTTTTCTATCTGCAATTTTGTGCGCGTTTGTCTGCTTGCAACATGGAGGCAAGGACCTTTGTCCACGCTTCCACTGTGTCCAAAGGTGGACGGCAGAAGGGGCGGTTGAAGCGCTTCACAGCCAGGCAATTTTTGCCGACAGCTCAATGACTGATTGCAGGGACTCTAATATGCTAATGAACTTGACTCATTTCCTAGTTTGTCCGGAAGCAAACTCGTAACTGCTTCATCTTTGATTTTGAGAAATCTCATGCCGTATTCTTTGAGTACCTCGTCTCTTGCTCCAAGTCAGCTAACAAAGACGAGCGCTGGAAAAATGTCTGCTTGATTCAGTGACTCCCGATCTCGTTTGACAGGGACTGGAGACTCAAGTAGTTAAACACTAACGTAACAGAACGCAATGTCATTTTTTTCCCCTTGTGGTGCAGTGCAGGTGCACAAACTTCAAAAATCAGGATTGCAGGATGAGTACAACGCACGACAGTCCGATGGTTACGAACGGTGTGAAATGAACTAGTTTATGCAGTGCAATAATAATAATAAAGCTGCCACAAATGGCACACTCAGCACTATACTTCCCATTTTCATCTCCGTGAATGGATAAAATGGTCATAAAGCGAGGACCCCATGGAAAACCATCCAATGTCCAAATACTTGATTTTGGTGCGTTTAAGTCAGTTTGCTGTGACCAATGAAAGGAAGCATGATTCATTGGCAATATAAATAATCATCATCATCATCTGTTCCAAGTTCTCATAGTTCATGAAAGTTTCTCCTTAAAGTGATTTAAGCAAATCCATATCAAACCCTGAGGGAAATTCCAATTGAATTCCCTCATTGGAAGCTGACGAAGCGTAACGCTGGCGGTTGGAGGAGAAGGTCTTGAAGAAGGTCATGTGATATGATGTTCTCACCGCATTTTGGCTCACGATCAAGTGATCTCCATTAAGTGTGAAATTGGATGTCATGCACTCATTTAGAGTCTTAGGTCAGTTCATTTAACAGGCGTCCCTCGCTATATTGCAGTTCGCTTTTTGCTGCTTCACTGCATCGTTCGATTTTTGTCATATTTATAGCTTGGATTATCACAATTTTACACACAACCTCATCACAGCTTGTTTAAAATAAATGTATAGTGCAACTAAATTCAAACAAATGTGTTAAATGTGACTCGCATAAACTACTGGTAACACAAACGCATTTTGACAAGGATTTATAATGTCATTGACTAAATGCATTGTGCCACGCAATGCATTCTGGGAACTGAAAAGGAGCTTTTTTTTTGTTTTTTCCAAACATTTACAGTTGACCGCCACTATTCACAGTGAATAAGGACCAAGTCGGCCCGTGAATATCAAAAATCTACTAATTGTATAATTGATGCCCAATAACATGCTTCGGGGGGTGCAGGAGAATGTTATTTTAGACATATACGTATATACATTTTTTTATTAAGCGACCGATTAATCTGTAATCAGATTTTTTTCTCTGTAAAAAATGATTTAATTTATTGCGTAGGTGGTCTGCAATGTAACCCCAACGATAAATGGGATTACCGTACTTCTGATTTGATATTTTCGTTTGAATCACCGTGAATGTGGCTCACGGTCGTAGCAAAAGTATCCAAAGTTCAAAAGACTTCGCCTATGTAGCATGAATACAAATAATCATTCTTCTGGCCAGACTAATGACACATTCTGGTCACAAAGCTTTGTGGCGTCTCTTCAACACCTCCTGGTGTGGAGCTTTGCCTGCTTGCTGGCTGCCACGTCATTCTTAAGGCCTCAACACACCAATCCAATGTCGGCCGTCGTGGCCAACAGTCGCGTCTGCCTTAAAGTCAGCACATCGGACCGGAAAATGACAGAAGAACACACCGCAAATGCCGATGACTCAGAACCTTCTGCGCATGCGTGAGAAGTAGTACCCCTCCATGCCATCTGCAGCGCTAGTTAATGCGTCGCCTTTGACAGTGATGTTGCATAACGGCGGTCTTGAGAGTCATTAATTTGTCTTTGCGCTCTTCTATCCAGCTAGCCGTTAAGACCTCGGCACACCAATCCAACGTCATAGTCTGTACACACCGTCTGTGTTTGTGTAGCCTGCAACCTCGTAAAGTTGCAGCTGTTGTCTGTGGGGCAAGTTTGACCAATTGAACATGTACAATCGGGTCGGTCAGTCGGGACAAATGATCGCGAAAATCATGAAAATTGAAACTCTTTCTCAAGAACTAAATGAACTTTGCACATTTTCACATCTCCTCTATTGAAGTAATGGGTGGCTGGCAGAACGCAAACACGAAGTAATCACTCCCATTCACAAAAGACCGCTGTCATTGGACATCACCATCAAAGGCTAAGCAGTGACTAGCGCCACCGATGGCATGTAGTAGTACTACATCTTCCCCTGCACTTCTGATTTGTGAGGCCACCATGCTGCCTGATAAGTTATAATTTATTTAAAATGAGAATGCCTTAAATTAGGAATCTAAATGTATGTTGTACATACTTTCTAACCTTTAGTTTTAAGTTTAATTAAATGTGTCTGGAAATTCATTTTCTTACAACAGTTATAATTGGTTTATTTAAAAAAGTCACATTTTATTAAAATGAGCTATATTACATATTACATTTTACTTTGTATTTTATCAATTTGAATAATTGTAAATGAAATACAAAAAATGGGATAAATTGTTAAAATGAACTTTTCTTTTGCACTTACACTTAAAACTTGATTAAGGTATACCGTGTCCGTTTTCAAACTAACTCCATCGTGGCACAAAATTTTGCCCCGATTTTTTTTCCCCTCGAAGCTCGTCATTCAAGACGTGCACGCGCGAGGCACGTCTGCGCTGGTCCGCCTTTCGTTCTTTCTTTCGACGTGCGCGCGCATCTTCTGGCAAGACCCATGCGCGGTCTTGACTGTGACGTCAGTGGGCGGAGCTCCGGAGCGGCTGCTGCGTGTTTCCGTGGAGGTTCAACATGGACGCCAAGCAGGGTCGGTGCAATCGTCATGTCACGTTTGATTCATTCATTCGTTCACTTGCGTGTGCTTTGTGGACGCGCTTTGCGGCTGCTTTGCTTTGTGTCGCCGGGGCGGCTGTGTGTAATTGCGGATGACAAGCGGTCTTGCTGGCCGTGCGAGTGCGGGAGCGGAGGTCATAAGGGACAGAGGGCTCGCGGGACGTTTTGTCACGCCGAGGAGAGCCCTTCGGCCGCCGGGCGGTGGCGTTCGCATGCTTACTGCGGGGCTTCCCGATGCGATGACCTCCACTCGGGGCGATTGGCGACCAAATGAGCAGCGGCGCACAAACGAGATCAGCGGCCGCTGTTGAGCTGGCTCATACGGGCTCTATTTTTAGCCCGGGCTGCGGCGGTGCTCGCCCGCCTGAGACCATATGTAGCCAAGCGGCCTCATTTGGACCGCAGGACCGCCTCTTTGCGTCGTTGGATTTTGAGCTCATTGCAAGTCTGCGCGACGTGTTGATGGCTGCTCGCCGTGTCGGCATTTGCTGCCGTCAGGTCCAAAGCTAAATCGTTTGCCTAAGCTCGTGCGAGGCTTCGTTTTCAATTCCGTCATTGCATTCAATTCCGTCATTACGTGGCCGCATTTTGACGTCACGTAATCGACGTCAACTAGTCAATATTGAAGTATTTATCATAACCAAGTATACGTTTCAAGATGAATGCAAACAAAGCTGTATGGCCATCAATGTTGTTCTCGTTTAAAAGAAAGTTTTATGCCACAACAAGGAAATCATTAACACTCGGCTCATTTCCTTTTATTTAACTTTTTTGCTTTGGCTTGCAATCGCAGACTTGTGATACAAGCACCCCATGGTGGCAAGGAGCTCGACTCGCTACACAGAGCAGCTAGCTCTCTGGCAGATTATTAAGTCAACAATAAAAGAGGCTTCAAAAGCATTTTTTTAGGTTTACTCAAACTCAGCAGAAAACAGCTGAACCTTGCGTCTTCCAAACCACATTGCCCTTTTGTCTGTTTAATGCTAACGCTAGAATTACATCCATGTCCACTCTAACCCATTGAGCAGCAGATTAAACACAAATGGTGCAGCAAAACATGCTGACAGACATCATGTGTCATGTCTAGTGCAGGTAAATAAAGCGGATGACTATGCGGCTGGTTGGTAAATGTTTTGTTGCGTGGAAATAAAAGCAAGACTTAATAAAACATTTGAGCACCAAGAAGTTTTGAAACAAAAGTACAATTTATTGGCAAACCAGCATTCTGACGATATAGCACCACATAATCATTGCTGTAGATCTAGTGGATTAGTGTATGTGTTGTTTAAATTTTATTCCAACAAATCTTCACTAACTAGCTGTCTGATGTCAAAGAAGTTTGACACAGTGAACGTTGTCTTCAATTGGGTAGGACACTTTGATGGGTACCGCACGAGCCAGCAGGCAGGTGTCATCTAAATATGTCTCGGAGCTGGATTTCTTCGGATCAAACTGCTGACCCGCATGCTTCAAAACCCAAAAATGCTTTTGGGGGTTCATCCGGTCCATTTTGAAGTCACAAACTCAATAGATGATATTGATGGATGAGACAATGAGATAATTTTCACTTTGACCGATGCGAAAGTCCAACATATCACCTTCAAATGTGGCTTCACGGGGATTTTGATATGGTGGTCTACACGGTTAACTGAAGAGCTTGCTGTCATGCCTTCGAGTAGAAAAGCAGAAAGCAGACAAGTTTTGAGTCAGCTGCGGCCCTTGGGTTGATGCGAGAGAAAAAAAAACGTGCTGAGTCATGTTCGCTTATCCAAGAGGAGTCCTCCCATCTGACCCGTAAAAGAAGTCATGCACTTATGAATCGTGACCTTCCCATCCGTCATCCTTCTCATGCTTTTTGTTGGCCTGAGCCCGAGAGCTGCGCTGACGTGGTGGTTCCTCTTTGCAAAACTTTTTTTTTTTTTTTTTTTGTACGTTGCGCTCCCAAAGCAAAGACAGTTGGCCGTCTTCATATCACATGTTTGGTTGCACGCAAAAAGAACAAAATGTGTTTTTAAATCAGCTCATGGATGAAAAGCAAATCTGGCTCACATAACCCGTTGGCATGCGCGAGCCGACACAATTCCTTCCCCGTTTTAGTTTAAACCGCGACGCACAGACAACGAACGCAAGTGGACGTCATTTTCACTTCCACTCTCAACAAAAGACGTTACATTCATGTCACTAATAAAGCAGCCGCTTTTCTCATGTGAGTTTGTGCTCTGTTTGAATTTTACACTTTGAATCGGTGAGGTAAAGAGTTAAAAATAGTGCGACCGGAAGATTTCCTTTCCATGCGTCCCATCCAAGCAGTGTGAACACATTTCCTTTCAGCTTCTTCCTCTTGCATGTCAAAGTTGAATATTCAATTCTGAGCACATTTTCGTGTATTCAACCCCAACCCAACTTGTGCTTCTCCCCACATTCATTTGTTATCCGCCTTCCATGTTACGGACCAAACCAGTCACTGAATCCTGATCCATTTTCTACTCTTGACAATTTACCGCCCTGTTTTTGAATGAAGGGATGGATTTTTAGTTTTTAATTCATCTGGTTAAATTAAGTATTAAAATAATTGCTCGCGGTCTGCAGGTGCCAAATAATGTTTTTGTTGGCATCCTCAGTGGTGGATCTGGTTTACTGGCGCGATGTGAAGACGACGGGCGTCGTGTTTGGCGCGACGCTGCTGCTGCTGCTCTCGCTGACGGTGTGCAGCATCGTCAGCGTTTGCTCTTACATCGGCCTGGCGCTGCTCTCCGTCACCGTCTGCTTCCGCATCTACAAAGGCGTCATGCAGGCCATCCAGAAGTCCGACGAGGGACACCCCTTCAAGTGAGTCTCGCCACCTGCGCAGAAATAATGAGATCATAAAATGCCGTTTGGCAACCCAAACATAAACTTGGCCGCCCGCTGTACTCCTTAGCCTGGTTGCTACAATCAATGGATGGCTTCATTTCGAGATTGTAACCTAAAAGGAATGACTGAAGTATTTTTTTTAAGTTGACGAACTATGGTGAAATTCTGCCGCGCAAGTCAGCAATCTTGCTTAAATCTAAAAAATGTATTTATTTTTTAAATGCGCCCTTTAATAAGGACAAACTATAGTGACGTGAGAATTGCGCTGAATGAGCGAGCGAGTGCTGCAATCCGCTGACGACGTGTGGCTTCATGTTCATGTGGCGCGGCAGGCAGTACCTGGGGCGTGAGGTGGCGCTGTCCGAGGACATGGTGCACAAGTACAGCGACGCCCTCCTGAACAAAATCAACAAGAGCGTCGGTGAGCTCAGGCGTCTCTTCCTGGTCGAGGACCTGGTGGACTCCATCAAGGTGCAACTTGTTGTCGCGCTCGTACCTTCCTTTTCGCCTGCACACAACAAACTAAAGCACCTTGTGTCGTTGCAGTTTGCCGTGCTGATGTGGATCCTGACCTACGTTGGAGCTTTGTTCAACGGACTCACGCTGGTCATTCTGGGTGAGTGCGACGCTTGTGCAAAATCAAAAAGAGCGCAGACGTGCAAAGAGCGTCCGAAAAAATGACGTCAACTTTGCTCAGCTTTCACTCCTTTGTCTGCAGATGAACTCACTTGACAAAGACAAATTGCTCGTGCGTTTTCGACACACTCGGCCAATCGAGATGAGTCTGCCTCGGTTGAGATTTTGTTCTGTTCCCAAATTTGAGAACGAGAGCGCAGAAATGAGTAGAGATGAATAGCCAACTAATATTTTGTTCCAATGTTGACCTATTTTGAATGCGGCCATCACATTATTGTACACAGCGCGTTACCTCAGCCTTCATCATCAGCAAAATGACAAAGTTGCTCTGTTTTTATTCGTCCGCTGTTTTTTTGGATTGGTTCAGTTGTTTGTTTCAAACTTGTGCATCGCAAAAGTTAAGGAAGTGAAGAAAACAGCACGTTAGCAGCTAATGCAGCATTTGTACGATCAATTACAATGTCTAATATTCATTTTGATTCGTGTGATGTTAATCGCATTCAGGACATCCGAGGAAGTATTTTTCAAATTCTCACAATTGCCTCTTTTCTTATAATTCAACACCTTTCAACAAGACAAAAAAAATGAAGTCAACTAATTGTCTCCAACAACATGGAGTAAAAGTCCGCGTTTTGATTTTTAAAAAACAAAACAAGCCAAAAAAAAAAAAAAATCTCTCACTAATCTTCCATGTGAGCATTTTTCTTTGTTCAGTCTCACATTGTGCATTTCTTCACTTCTCCTGGATTTCAGTTCAGACTCCCCACGCAATTTTGACACAATTTTCAATGTGACAACTTTTTTTTGGTCTTTCTTCTCTTTAGCCGTTATCGGAGCCTTCAGCTGTCCGATCATCTACGAGAAACACCAGGTGAGGCTTTTTAGACTTCATTTTGTGCTCTTCTGCCTCTTGTTCTTGTTTAAATGTTTTTTGTTTTAACCTGGATTTGAATTTTGTTGCAGGCTCAGATTGACCACTATCTGGCGCTAGTCAACAACCAAGTCAAAGACATTGTTGGAAAGTAAGTGAACTTGTGTTTGCCTTACCAAAAAATAAAACAAATAATAAATACAACAGTATTTTGAAAAGATATGCTTCCTCTTTGGGAAGAAAATTTCATTTTGTGATTATTGTAATCCTTGATGAATTAACCTTTTTTCATAATGAGTGCAATCAAGTTTATAGGAAAGCCAACAAGCGACAATTTGATAAATTGACGTAAAAGCAAAATAAAGATTGAAATGAAATGGAAATATTTGGGCAGAAAAAGCAAAATATCAAAACTTAAAAGAATTGTTGACCAAATTCCAAAAAATGACATAGTGTTAATTAGCAATGTTGGCAAAAAAAAAACATTTCCTATACACATGATAGTGACAACTAGGAAATTGGTTGACATGTTAGTGGTGAAATGCGAAATGTTTGAAATGAAAGCGTTGCAAACGTTTCAAATGTTATCAAGATGTGACAGAGGAAGTTCTCGGAACGGACCCTTGAAGGACACCAATTTGTTGTCAAGTGGTTGTGTTTTTTTTTTTTTTTTTTTTTTAATTGACAGTCTTTTTTTGTCTTGCAGGATCCAGGCCAAAGTTCCTGGAATGAAACGTAAAGCTGAGTGACAAGAAGGAGAAGCGAGAAAGTGTGGAGAGGAGGCTGGCTGAACGGGCAGACGGGACGGAAAAGGGGAAGGGGGCTTTATGTCCACGTAGGGAGGGAGAGAACGTGAAGGAACGAGGAAGGAGACGTCGCCCTTTCAAGTTTAGTTGTTAAATCATGAAAACACTTTTTTTCCACATGAGAACTTTTGGATTTTTTGGAAGAAGAAAGTCTGCTTGATGTGTGACCTGGCCCCCCCCACCCTGCTTCCGTCGGTGGGGTCACTCACTCCATAGGTTGTTGTTTTTGTGGCTGCCGCATTGTTGTTGTTTTTTATTTAAAAAAAAAAAAAAAGTAAGAATGTGTGCTCATGAGAGCATGTTAGTTAGACAGGCCAGATGCTTTCGTGTTTTTTTATTTTCCCCTCCAGCCGGCTTCGTTCTCCTCGTGGGTGGAGAATGTTTGTTTTACTTGCAGCGGGTGATGGGCAAGGCTTTGAGCATTTGCCAACGTCATCATTTTCGTCATCGTCATCTTCACGGCTTGTGAGTAATTCGCTCGAATCATCTTTCTAGAAAACGTTTGGCAGTCTCGTTGTTTTGGTGTCATGGCGGCTGTGTAGTGATGGAAGGAACACGTTTACAGCATCAAATCGTTTGAATTAAATATGAGAAGGAAAAAAAGAAAAACAACAACCAAGGCATAAAAACCTATATTCTATGTGGAGCTCAACTCTTTATAAACTTCCAGCATTTGTTTGAATTGTGTGATCGACTTGTTCATACTTCAACTTGTGACCAGAAAAAGTTTGTGGAATGCGTTGTGAGATGTAAACATTATCCACCAATAAAGCTTCTAGAACAACAGTCAAACAAGACGCCACCGCCTCCTCGTCATTTTGACACCAAACGGCAGGCACATGCGCACCTAAGTGGTGCTCAAGCACCACCCTTTTTGGCCCGGGTTGACCTTCTGAGCAGGCTGATTTTTTTTCTTCACTTCCCAATATTTAAGACAATCTTTATTTTTTTTGTTTTGTTTTTTTCTACAATATATATTTTGAGTTATGATGACAAAGCTAAACTAAAGGAAGTTTTGTCATTTATCTTGGTCTGGTTTTTTGTACATCACAGAAGCTGCATTTTGAACAGGTGTGTGTTGACTTTATTTCCACCTGAGTGTTGCTTCACTTCCTTTCTTAATACCGTTGTTGCAATTTTGACTGGTGATGGTGCTCTCAAAAAATACGTAAGTGAATATGTGCTGTTTTTTTCTTAAACGTGGGAATCATTGTGACAATGGGTGCCCTTTTTTGGCTTGTGCACCTGCCCCAAAAATATTTCTGTGCATGTGCCTATTTAGCACCTATTGTCCATTTCCTTTTCGACTTCAAATTTTCAACTTCATTTTGGCGCTGATCTCAAGTCTGAATTGCAGCGTTACTTGCCACTTAAAACATAAGTTCTCCCACCTCCGTATTATGAAACGTCTCACTTACCGCACACATATGTTCGAACTATGACGTGACAGTAGAGTATGATTCAAATGACCTTTTGGGAAATCATCTCTTTCTCGCCCCAATAAATGCCTCAAATTGTGAATCTTCAAAATAAATTCTATGTTGTCATGGCGAGACAAAACGAGCCAATCAGAGAATGGCGAGACAGGAGGCGCGGTCAATCGGTGACGTGTATGACAGCTGCTCGAGGAGGCTTTTGCCCAATTGCCGCAGGTGCAACACGCTGACAGGCTGTTCGAGTTCTTGTCTCTTGTTAGCAACAGAAGAGATCCGACAGGAAAATCTCGACTTGATGACAACCGATTGAACGGCGATGTTGGAGGCGATTATGCCAGCACCGGTGCACACGTGGGTCGACAAGTGGGGTGGATTGTAAAAAATACAAGTCGAAAATGTTCATGTTTGACAATATGTTCAAAATTGAGGCCTTGTGGGCAAACTCTTGCTCAATACGGACACCTGCTGGATTATAAATGGCATTGCAAGCAACCTCCGCATTCAGGTAATTTTCTATTGTTGCCTATTAGTCACGTGCACGAACCCGCGTCCCCAGCGCATGACGATTTTTTTTCTTTTTTTCGTCTGCCGGAAGCGCGATGTCAAACGTGTATTAAATATATATATATTTTTTTGCACTATTGTAGTACCACCTGGTACTGCTACTGAGTTTTGAGATCTACACAATTCTGCTTTGCTGAGGGACAATGTTTTTTTATTGACATATAATCTTACATTTTATGTACAAAGACATGTACATTAGTACAACATGTAAAACATTTTGGGGTTAAAAAAAATGCATTTTTCTATACTCAATTACACATAAATGCAAAATTATACTGCATGTAGTACAGTAGGTTTTGCCTTACTTGAACCATTTTTAAAACTTGAAAAAGGACTGCATCCCTTACAAAACCTCTTTAGTGTCCTGCGTTATTAGAGTAATAGCTTATAATTTAAATGGTATGGCAGTTTAAGTCGTGTTTGTAAATGTTACTGTACATTGTGAAGAAAATCGCGAATCAAATTGAAATTGCAATATCTGTCCAAAAAATCGCAATCCTTTTTTTTCCTGAAATCGTTCAACTCAGCTATGACCTTCACATGAGCAAGCCTATCTTCTCTTTGATGAGTACAAAAATAAAGATGCTATCATTAGTCATTGTTTGACTGTTGGAACAATGAGAAAAAAAGCACCTTAACCATGTTTCTATTTACAAACTACACAAAGAACAACCTCGATTGGGTTTGTGTCCAGAAACAAATTATCTGCAGCGAAAAAAAAATAAAACTACAGTCAAATCCACGGACACAGCACGTAAGACGGTACCTGTCACAACATCGTCATTTGAAGTTGTTTGGATTTAACGCACAACAAGCATGTGACGTCATGAATATTCATATTAGTACAAAGAGATGTTCACCATGTTTGATCATCACAGCAAGAATATTAATATTCAATATTCGTTCATATTCATATCATGATTATACGAAAATATTTAATGTTGTTTTATGAGTAATTGGTTACTTTTAGAATTACTATTAAAAGTAACAGTTTTACATGTGTTCGTTTAGTTTTCATTTGTTTAAAATTATTGGTTATTTGATTGTGATGATAAATAATTGTATAATGAAAATTTTTTCCGATACATTGAACAATCTGGAATTTTTTTATGTAATAGTGGTAAATGATAAATGCATCATTTTGTTATTAAACTTGACTCATTCTATGCATGGTCAATAAAACAAAGAGAAGTATATATTTTTTAAATTGTATTCTATCATTTTGTCATCAAATGACCAATTTAATACAATAAATTAAAGATTGTTAATGTCTGTGTCTGTAAAATAACACATTTTAATAATGCAATAATTGACAAATGGCCACATGTTTCCAAACTCAAATGAAGAACGGATGTTGTGGTGATGAAGAGCGCCCCCAGCTGACGGCGTTATGTCTCGTAACCGGCCGAACGCCGCCTCTGGTTCCAGATGTCGTCTCGGTGTTCGGGTCGGCAGAACAGGCGTGACGAACGCGCCAGACGTTCGCGTTGCTCGCACTGTTCGCGCTGTTCGCCTGGCCGTAGCACAGGCGCGTTGCCGTAGAGACCGTACGACAGTTGGCATCCTGTTGACCTGGTGAAGCAATCGCAAAACTGCGCATCAAATAAAATTAGCGACAAACCGATTATCGGCCGAGATTGGAATTGTGACGCATATTGGTGGGATGTTAGAATGAGATGCCTTTCTGGTTATAATACGATCAAAATGTACATTATAATGTGATAAGTTTAACATTATAAAGAAAGTTTGACTTCTGCATTTGGCCGAAGAAAACGAAGCAATTCCATCCAGTTGAGGTAATTGGCGGAGTCCATACACTACTGGTGCGGTAAATGTGTACTTGGACACTGTCCAATATAAATGTGTACATATTATATCAATACAAGTGCTTGTGTGCTGCTGGCGTTCACATGGCTGCTGCTGCTGCAAAAAAGACAATTTCTCCCCACTGTGGGACTGGTGAAGTCTTTTTCTTTTCTTTTTTTTTTTGATTGTGCGGCGGTGTGGTGACCTGCTCTTGGTGATCCTGCGAGGTTTATCGCGGTTGGTTGTCAGCGTCTGTCGCCGCTGAGGAGAGAAGACGCACGTGAGACTCACAAGCCGGACCGGAAATGGCGCAAGGCGCGTTGGGCGCTCGAGGACCTGGTAGTCCTCCAGGAGGGTCTCGGCCAGGGCGATGCGTCGAAGCAGATTCTCGATGAATAACTGGATTCGGACCTTGCCGCTGGTTTCCTGTCGTGCGGCCGTTTCCAGAAACTTCTGGATACTCAGCACCTGCCTGCGAGCGTGACGGACATGTTACTCCGGCGCCAAGACGGCTTGCGGCCGTGTCACACTTTTGTCCTGAAATTGCTTAAGGAAAAAAAAATACTTCTTTTTTTTTATGCATCTCATTAAATAAGTGCTTCAGTTATTTATAGTATTATCTCAGCCGCTGCTCCTCAGGAGGGTCGGGGGCGTGCTGGAGCCTATCCCAGCTGTCTTCGGGCAGTAGGCGGGGGACACCCTGAACTAGTTGCCAGTCAATTGCACAAAGACGAACAACAATCCATGCTCACACTCACACCTAGGGGCAATTTAGAGTGTTCAATAAACCTACCATGCATGTCTTTGGAATTTGGGAGGTATCCGGAGTACTAGAATTAAACCCACGCTGGCATAGGGAGAACCTGCAAACTCTACCCCGGAAGGCCGGAGCAGGAATCGAATCCCGCACCTCCGAACTGTGAGGCCACCGTGCCGCCAGATAAGAAATCAATTTTCCAAATAATTCAATAAATGGTTTATGTAATCACTTGTTGAAACTTTAATATGCAAAAAATATTTTATATATGCATATAAAAATATTCTCCAATTTGATATATATTTGATCAAATAATTGAAACTGACATTAGTGATTATTTCATCATTAGTATTATTTTTGTTTTTTACCTTTCGCGTCGCTCCAACTCGTTTTCAGAGGCATTGATCTGTTCCTTGAGGGCGGCAATCACCATGACGGCCACATCCACCTGCCGGCTCAGCGAGCGCTCCTTCTCCGCCACTTCCTGCCTCTCGCGAGACAAATGCTGCGAGTGAGCACGCTCACACAGCAGCCGCGTGTCGGCCTGTGCCAGCTCCGTCCTTACGCGAGCCAGCCGCTGCTGTAGGACGCCGGCGCCAAGGCCAGCCAGGCCTTCATGTGCTGCTGCGGACGAAGACCAGGCTCCATCCATGCCCAAACAACAGCGACGCCCTGCGGGCAAAGGGCGACCATGGGAAAGGGGTCTTTGAGATGGGTAGTGGAAAGGGTTTTTGATGATCACTTGGGTATTTGTAAAGAGGTCTTAGATTGTGGAGTAGTGAAGGAGGAGTCTACGATGCCATGAGGAGTGGGAAGGGGTCTTTGATGAAGTGGAAGCTGGGTCTTTGATGTCACGTGCATTGAAAGGCGGGGCTTTTACGTGTGCAGTGGAAATGTTTTTCATGGTTTCTTGAGTATTTAGAAATGTCTGGTTACGGAAGTATTTAGAAAGATGTCATGTGTAGTATAATGATCTCAAACTATACCGTCACTAAAGAAAAAAGTGTCATTGATGATTCCTTGCGTGATGGGAAAGGCAATTTTAATAACATGAATGGAAAACGGCTTTTATTTTTCTGTGAAGTGGAAAAGAGTCCTTGATATCATGAAAGTCTCGATAGTGTAGTGGAAAATGTGTCCTTGATTATGTCTTGAGCAGTGCAAAGCAGAGTTTTTGAGTATTTGGATAGGGGTGTTACAATAAGCGCGCAGTAGAAAAGGGCTCATTGATGATACCATGTCTTTGTCACAAGTACAGGAAATGGGAGACTTAGATGATGTCACATGTTGAAACAGAATGCAATACAAATGTTGGAAAGAGTCTTTGATGAGCTCACCGAGCAGCTGTGCATTCCAGTCCGGGTCCACATCGAAATCCTGGCCCAGTTGGTAACTCCTGTGATCATCCGGCGGCTTGTCTGAGGTCGCGTCCTCCTCTCTCCCACTATCTTTGGTACCCCATTCCTCATCCTCATCCTGGCGCTGGCGTGTGCCCACACTCTGCGTCCTCCTCCTGGAGATCAGGAAGTGTGCAACATCCCTGCCGTCGCTGAGCGAGCGCCTCATGCCACGCGTTTCCTGGAGGCCGGCGTCCGGCGGTGGGACCGCTGGGAGTTTCCCGGTGATGCTGAAGCCGGCGTACTCGTGCGGGTACGCCGCATGGGCGTCCAGGCTGCGGAAGCATGGCGATTGGTCGCCATCATGGAAAGAATCCCCAGAAGCAAATTTTTGCTGCATGATTGGTGGATGCTGCATGATTGACAAGCGAGATACATTCCTACTTTAGGACCCTTGGGCAAATCCAACAGAGGCTGCCATTTACAGTCAAGCCGCAAGATGACACTTCTTTAAGGATATTTTACCCAAGCCAACTGCTGCCACACCAAAAAAAAATATGTATAATTATGTGAATAACAATAATTATATAATTCAAGCGAACATTTTACATAATTGTATTTATGTGAATATATGTTGTTCATCCACAAATGTTAGAATACGTTTTGGTGGGTGATTTGGCATTTCTGACAAATAAATTTCATTGCGTATGATTAATGTTGATCAGAATTATTTTTATAAGATTGGTCGCCGTGGCCCCAAATTCCGAAATGCATTTGCGCCTGACATTTAACCAATCTCGGGGATTGAAATGCTCCGATGTGAGATTGCTCAATTATTCATCGACACGGGAAATCCGCTGCTAATATGACACCGATTCCATCAGCAGCACGTCCAAAACATGACAACTAGGCAAAGTGTCAGCTAATGTGACAGCAACGGAGTCACACACGTCACGTGGCTTCATTGGGTCTATTTTTTAAACTCAATTGGATGACGTCACGAAGCAACGCACACGTAACAGGTACATTTCTGCTCGTTAGCGACAAGCTGGCTATCAAGCTAGCTATGAAAGCTATGAAAGCTAGCTGGCTCCATTCGATCGATTGTACACAAAGCCGGTAAAAAAGACAAACCATCGAACGGTCATGTTCGCGCTTACCTACCGCGCGCGTGCGCGCACGCTTGCAAACGGCAGCAGGCGCGCGCGTGCGATGACAACCAGACGCGAACGCGCTGGAGTCCCGCGGCAGTCCACGTGACGTCATGCAGGACGACCGACGACTGCAAAGTTTGCTGACCGGACGTGGAATGACGCTTCCGACTTGATTCAGGCTTTTCAAAGTAAAGCACTTCCTGTGGCTATTAGTGACTTGTTTAATACACTCAATTTGATTCAGCGTAATAGCCTCCCCAACAATTGGGGAACAACTGAACCAAAATAAGACTAATTTACACACGTGCACAAAACTGGCCTTTACACCATCGTTTTTGTAGTATTTCTTTGTGGTTATTCCTTTGTCATTGCTAGCAATATATTGTCAACCCTGCAAGTGAGCTGATGTTTTAGTGCCACTCTGCAAGAGGATCAAATCACAGTGTTGTAATTTTAATTTGGAATTTACTCCATGTTTGAAGAGAATTATTCACTCTGAGTAATATATTCAATCAAAACATCATTGAAATTGTCATGACTAGATAGCATGTTGTTGATCTTAACTTTAAAACTACCGCATTTCTGTCTAAGTTGTGTCGTCTTCCATCCATTATTTGAGCCGCTTTTTTCTCACGATGGTCGCAGGGGTGCTGCAGCCTATCCCAGCTGTTTTTGGGCGGTAGGCGTGGTACACCCTGGACTGGTCGCCAGCCAATCGCAGGGCGCACAAAGACAGAAAACCAGTCACGCTCACATTCACACCTAGGGCCAATTTAGAGCATCCAATCAACCTACCATACATGTTTTTGGGATGTGGGAGGAAACTGGAGTACCCGGAGAAAACCCACGCAGGCATGGGAAGAACATGCAGACCACACAGGAAGGAGCCAGAATTGAACACTGCACCTCTGAACTGTGAGCCAGACGTGCTAACCAGTCATTCACCGTGCCGCCTTCCGACATATTCAAACCTTTGGAAATGATTCGATCCAATATGAGTTCCTTGTTATGCGTTCAATCAGTCACGAAATGAGAAAGGCCCAAATTGTCCAAGATGTTTAAGAGTTCTTTAGCATTTCCGTCTTTCAGATTGTTGTCATGGTTGTTAAAATCACCCACTTAACCAACATAGTCAAAATCAATGACAAGGTCATTAGAAAGGTCATTAAAAAACTGTGTTGTATTTTGGAGTTCTGTAAATTCTTACAAATGTTTGATGGAAGAATTTGGACTGAAGAGCAACAGTGTTCCATGTGATCTTGTAGGAATCATTGTGGAAACCCTCTTTCTTCTTGTACCCACATTGACTTTGAATAAAAGGTCGGGCACATTTTTCTCTGAAGTCAGGAGTTTTCGCCTTGAAAGCCGGACCCAGTGCACATGTCCTCCATTGGCTGGTTGTGTCTTTGAAGAGTCCATTTCAAATGTGATTGAAATCTCTGCACGCTCTGGCTTCTCTAGATTTGTCTCAAATATTGTTTGTATGGACCTGAACTTTGTCTGGAATGAGCACCCTCTGAACATTTGCTCTGCTTCATCTGTCGCATGTTTCAAAAGCACAATTGTGTTTTTTACGCTTGCGATTAATGTGATCTGAGCAGCATCTTATTCTAGTTGCAAGAGTTTTACCTCTCCACTGTGTTCCTAATCCCCACCCCACCGTAGTGGTGTCTTTGGTATGTGCAACTTTTTAGGCAGTATTGAATTTATTTTAAATGAGCTCTAATCAAACCCAGACCTTTTGAGAACATGCAAAAACATTAAGAATTTGAGGCAAATGTTTTTATCCCTCCACCAACTGGAGCTACCTCAGTCATTTTTTTCTTTTCTAACCCCCTCCTTTACATTGCCTCTGGCTATTAAGACTTGATTCTGTCATTAGTTGACTTCTTTCAGCGCTCGTGATTCTTCAGAACCAGCATCCAAGTCACTTAATGTTAATTGCTCACTTGACCTGCTTATCCTGATGTTAAACTTGATTTTTGTTCTTCTGGCTCCGCCCCTGCGCTGATCTCCTAATTATAACGATAATAGATCAGCCTTCACAAAAACAAATTATAAGAGGACTCGACACACCTAACGTCAAACATTCTTGAGATATTCAAATCCAAGCGCACATCAAACAGTTCCAGCCAAGTGAAAGGCAACAATCTTGGTGAAAACTGATGGTTGCTTTTGAGGGAAGTGCAGAATCAGGAGTTGGCCGACTTTGTTGGAAAGGAGCAAAGTGGACAAGTGCCGCATAAAGACTTTGATCGGTCTCAACCATCATCATCCAGCCTGACTGCCTGCCTCAGCACTTCACTCATTGACATTGGGTAAGTTGCAGCGCTTTGTTTCTGCTCTTTTCCAAGTTTTCCAAGCAGACTTGAGAGAAATGAGACGTTTTAAGAAGTCATCATCGGATATGGCTTTGCTTATTTTGTGGTCCTTGTCCCACTCAAGACTATAAATTAGCAATTGTCCAAATCATCCATCACGTCCGGCCATTTTTCGCAACACAGTCATCCTTTCTTGTTTTCACCATCTTGCTGGGGATTTGAACTTGAGAAGCTGTCTGTTTTTTTTTTTTTTGTCACTCGTTCAAGTTTGGACTCCTTTGTAGATTTCATTTAAGCAGGGGCGTTGCCAGGGATCTCGGGCCCCATGAAAAGTAATTGTGCATTTGTATTGATGTTTTTGTTATTATATTTGTGAAAACAATGTGACAGTTACTTTGCTGAAAGACTGAGACCCCATATCTCAGAAGCATCGCTTTCTTCAAATAAGTGAACACAAAATCCTCACGATAAATTACCAGAAAATTCAAAAGTTAAATACTAAATAACCTCTTCCATAAAAATGAAATGCAATTATAATCTGTAGAGATACAAATAAGATCCCTGCAAACATTGTGGCCAATTGTTTTTATGATTTATTGTAATTTGAACATTTTCATCTATAGAACAAGAATCAACTAGCTGTTGCTCCAGAATTTTCCATCACACGAAGCACTAACAAATAAACGTACTACTGCCACCAATGCATTATAAATCAATTATATATGTTTAAGTTTATTACTGATTGTCCTATTATTTTGTCAGGAGTATAATTTTATTAGCGCCCCTGCTGGTCCCCTAGAATCTTTCCCCCTCCCCATAGCCCCCCCCCCACCCTTTATCGGCACCCCTGCATGTAATCGCTGCTGATTTGCAAAAACACACACACAAACACACTGTCATCAATGCAAACAAAGCAGAGACTGGTTCAAACATTTCCGATCCGAATGTATTGGTTCCACAAAAAAACAAAGTATGCGCGTGTGTCTGTGTCTCTGCATCAGTGGTGCCGACTAATTTATGTAATTGAATTTCCAAGTGACATTGGCAGCAGCGTAAGTGCTTGCTCGCACGGCACGGAGTGTTTGACTTCAGGTTGTCGTAGCACCGCTCCTGTGGTCAAGTTCACGTTTCATCGTGATTCCGAATGATGGCCGCACTCCTCGCGCACGCCTCAACCTTCACTTATGCCTCCCGTCCTCTTCCCACTCAGCAAACGTTCTTGTGATGCAAGTCCCCCGGCGCCATAAGAGGTTCCTGCGCATTGTGAGCCTGCTGGTGAGTTTGTTGGCCGTCGTGGCCTTCGTGAGCCACAACACCCGCTCGGCTGCGCCTCCCCCGCTGGCTCGCTGCTACACTATGTCCCCGCTGCTGGGTGAGGAGTCTGCAGATCCGTCCTCTATTGAATGCTGGGCTTGCGCGCCAGCCGGGTAAACTTTTGACTTTCCATGCACAGTTGGGTCCAGGCCCGTCAATCTCTCCTCGCCACTTCCAACTTTGGAGGAGATCCAAACCCGGAGCGCGTCGGTGTCGCCGGGCGGACTCTACCGACCGACGCACTGTGACGCTTGGCACCACGTGGCCATCGTGATTCCGTACCGGAATCGGTCGACGCACCTCCGCGCGCTCCTCGACCACCTCCATCCTTTCCTGCAGAGGCAACAAATCCACTACAAGATCTACGTCGTGCAGCAGGTGAGGAGAGCTGGTGGTCCTAGTTTGGATCCCTCCGACCAAAGTCGATGACGAAATAACTTGACACTGTAGTTTTCCCGGTGATTTTATGGATGATCAGGCCAAAGACAAGTTCAGTTTTGTAATACGGTGAACAAATTGCACTAACATTCGCAATACATTGTCAGTCCACAAGGGACCGTTCAACAAGCGTCTCACGTTTTTTAAATTTTTTTTTTGCCTCATGTGCCTGCAAAAGTGAGGGCAGTTTGCATTGGCCCCGACATTGCCCAATGTTCTAATATTATGAACGTGCACTCTCGCAGGCAAGAGGTGTTTGAATGCCTTCGCTCAACAAATACAAAACCTTTTGATGATGCAAAGGACGATAAATATTGCTCAGGTGTTGTTTTAAACAAAATAATATCAAAAAGCAAAACACACACGAATTTTGAATCTGAACTTTACAGCTTCAGCGATTGGAATGCATGCGCTTGCCTAACTTGTTGCAAGTTCATTTTAAATTCTGATTGGTTGCAACGTTTCCAATTATTTGAGGACTAGTCCAAGATTGGATGATCCCTTTTCGAGCATCTCTCACACCTGTCGAGTCATAGACACAAATGCATGTGCACATATTTACGACGCATAACAAGAACGAATTCTGCCAAGGAATTGGGAACTAATGAGCACAGCTGGACAATAAATCTGTTGCCATTTATACAAGACAACAACAGCATTGTTTGTTTCTCACATTTACCCAGAGGCCCCGCCCCTAAGATCAAAGCATGCCTTTAGTAATTAGCAACTGTGGACATGTGAAGCCTTCTGGAGTTTTTCTGTGATTAAATAAATTATATATTTGACTTGACTAGAAACCGCAGTTGCATGGAAGGCAGCCAGCGATTGGGATGCTCGCAAGCGGGCGCAATGTATTGTTCCTTCAATAATTACTTGAGTCATTAAAAAAAAGCTACCATGCAGTTGAACGGCAACATATTTTCATGAGCCAGATGATGAGAAAACGACAAGCATTTTTAGATTCTCGGGAATGTAAAAGTGCATTATAAATGAAATCCATCATCATCATCATCATAATACTTTCCCTAGAAAATGTTTTGCTCCAAAAAGATTTTGTCCATTCCCGACCAAGCATGTCAAACGCCAGCCAGACAATGTCATGTCTTAAAAACCTCCCCATCACTTCCTACTTTGCTGTGAGTTATTGAGACGAGTGAATTTGTCCTGACAATCTTCAAAACGAAACATGTGATGTGTGTCTTTCAGTGGGGGAACGGCACCTTCAACAAAGGGAAACTGTTCAACGCCGGCATGCGAGAAATATTTCAAGATGATGACTGGACCTGCATCATCCTCCATGATGTGGACCTGCTGCCCGAGAACGACCACAATATTTACAAATGCAACAAACACAAACCCAAACACCTGGCTGTGGCCATCGACAAGTATGAATACAGGTATAGGCACCAGAAGCGCTTTCCCCCAAAATGAGCATCAATTCATTTTCAAGTAATTATGGGTCAATTGTGTCCCGCCGGCTACAATCCCCAAAAAAGTGTCCCGTATGGCTCATGAATGGTCTCCAAAGTAACAGTTTGCACACTTTCCATGTCTGAAAGGATATTTCCAAGAGAAACAGCCCAGTCATCATGTCAGTGGTAAACGAAGGTGATTCTTTTTCCTATAAAGCTTTGGTTTAGATTTGTTGGCCGTGCCCCCCTTTTTTGTTCATGGTAAAGACGCTCCACCCTCATTGAGTCATTTTGTTAAATGGCACCTTGGTTTTCTGTGGCTCGACGTTCCAAAAAATGGAATGCTGCATGGAGGGAAAGAGGGAGGGTCCCTCGACATTCCAAAAATGGAATGAGCTTCTTGACAAAATATCTTGCAAGTCATGTTATTGCTTCTGTCAAACATAACGATAAACATTCTGGCATTTCAAAGTGTGCTGATTGTTACTTTACAAATGTCATTCAACAGCTCATCTCATTCGTATTTGGTACAAATAAGCAAAAGAAGAGCAATCTTTAATTCAGGGATGGGCAACTAGAATGATGGAGGGGCCACATTTTTTTCATCAGTGCTACTGGGGCCACACATCTCCTAACCAGATGGAAGACAAAAATGCTACATTTTACCTTTTGAAAATATGCGTGCCAGCCTGCAAATAGCACGGACAATTGACGCTTAAATGACGGCCAAAAAATATACATTTATTTTTTTTGGAATCCCCCCCCCAAAATTCTTAAAAAAAAACCAGCTAAACCCCCAATATGCATTTTTCGCTAAAAATTTGGTTTGCACCCCCCCCCCCCCAAAAAATAAACTCCTGTTCCCAAATTAATTTAATTAATCTTAATATTGCAAACAATCTGAGAATTGGTGAACCCTCAGATGCTGAAAGATGCATATGTGGGGTCTAATGAGGAAACATTTTTATGATTTTCCTCCCCGAGAAGTTTATTTATTTTTTTTTATTATTTGAAGGCTGCTCAAATTGTGACTTCCGGTCCGCCGGATGCCTGCCCTGCTTTGGTCAGTGTTTGAGTGTGCACATTTGCCAGTTTTGGCTCAGATTTGTTGGCCTTGTAAACTTTTGTAGGTTGCCGTACTCGAAATATTTTGGTGGCGTTGTTGCAATGACTCCAAAGCAGTACAGGAAGATAAACGGCTTCTCCAACCAGTATTGGGGCTGGGGAAGAGAGGACGACGACTTGCGGAAAAGGTAAAAAGAGCTTCATCATTATCATCTCTGTGAACTTTTTATTTTTTCTTCTTTTTCACTTGACGTCTTTGGGAGCCAACGTGTCTCATTTTGACCGATTTGCTGCAGGTGCTCAGTGAAGTCCCGATTCATTTTCCCAACGATTCAATTGGTATCACATATTGCGGTTTCGGATTGCATTTGCCGACGGTATTGGCTTGATCTCAAACGATTCAGTGGCTTGAATTGAAATCCTTATTATTTTTCTCCCAAAATGTGTCCATTGTAGCTGCGAAATGAATGGCTGAATTCCGCCCATTCTTTGTTTCTTGTTGTAAGGGAATCATACCACAAAATCCAGCGAGCTCACCTGTAAGCAATTGCTTTGTTTTGCCTTACCCAATGCGAAAGTGAAAATCATCACAATGTGACGTCATAGGTTGGCACGTTGCACGTTTTTGTTTTGTGTTTTCTGATGTGGCAGCAACCCTCTTGTGTTGTTCTCTGATTTTACCGAACTGTTGACGTTTTGTCGTTTGTCGGCTGCTCAATCAGAGTGCGTCTGTCTGGCATGAGGTATGTGCGCCCCCGAGTGGCCGTTGCTCGTTACAAAATGATCAAGCATCCAAGAGACCCGGGCAATGAGGAAAATCTATACAAGTAAGAAAGCCTTGCACTCAGGGAAGGTGGCGCTCACCTTTGACATCAAACTGGTTTGAACTTGGCAGTTTTGAACTCCTGAGAAGAACCAATGTGACCTGGCACGCGGACGGCCTCAACTCTGTGACCTACCGGCTGCTGTCCAAAGAGCAGGCGCCTCTCTACACTCACCTCATGATCAACGTCGGAAACCACACTTCGGTTATGTCTAGAAGGCCAAAGAACAACTTGGTGCAGGTTCCTGGACAACATCACTTACCTGATTGACTGATGACTTGATTTGACAAGTATAACATTCCCATCGTTGTATTTGACGCCCACTCCAACCTGCCCTCCAAAATCGGATTCTGCTCTACCCTCAACATGTTCCTGGTCTTCATGCCGTCAAAGTGAAATCCAGTGGACCCTCGCTATTCATTGGGAGGAGCACCAGCCTGAAAATAGTAAAAATATGAGTAACTGATGTTCTTTAGTCGGGCTGGCCGATTATGGAAAAAAAAAAAAAATCATTGTTGAAATTGTGATTAATGAAGTATTATTCATTGGTGTCAAAAGGTCATATTTATTCAACCTCTAATACTCAATTACTAAGAACTTTTATCATAGCTTCATGTTCATTTATTCATGCCCGCAGAACACTTTTTCTTTTTGTCAAGTGAAAATATTCCCTCGTAAATATCATGAAATAAATTCAAGCTTCTTCATTTTATTCATTGTGCTCGAATCAATACAATACAACTTTATTTATATACTACAACACAACAAGCGTTTAGTCTGGTCACGTCAATCTTGGTGGACCAGCTCCAAACACGATCTAAAAGGTTACCAACAACAAACGCATTCTCTCAACTGCTGTAACATTTTGTGGCAGTTTTTTATACAGTCATATGCGACCACTTGTTCTGTTTTTGTACTTGAACTATTTTACATGATTTTTTTTTTTTTGGTAATTGAAGAAATGTTTCTTTGGGGAAAAATAAGTCCATTGGAATATGAGTGCATGTTGTCTAACAGAAGAGCACCCATTTGTATCTTGCCACTTTAAATTTGATCCCGCTGGAAACATCTTGGCCCACTCTTTCATATTGTGTTCGATAACTGAAATTCGAATTCTCTATGCTCACTTATTTGCAAAACTTTGTTGGGCTAACGAATGCAAATGCACATTGCTGTTAAATTGTGGCAAAATATGCGCCGAAAACCGCACTGACGAATCTTACCACTCTTTATGCAAACATTGTTTACAAGACTGCAAATCAAAACTGCCAACTTGTGTATTCTTCACGGCTGTAAAACTCATTCGCTGCCACTGACAGGTATTGAAACCAAAAAGTACATATTTTACCTGGGAATTAATTAGCGAATTAATTTGAAATGAAAATTCACTTTGTGTCGCCTTCACTCAATGCGTGTGCCAGGGGATACTGATCTTTTTTCGGGGGCAAGTATTTTGCAACAAGACCTGATTTCTGAATAATATTGGATGTCGCAGCTGGATCCTGAGCTGGGCACTTGACCCTTTTTTGCTGGTCAGTCCCCTGCCCTCCGGCCGCGATCTCTGTACTGTTCCAGCCTGCACCCTCCGGCATTATTCATAAAAAAAAAATCAGCCCCCGACTCTGAAAAAAAAAATCCAATGGTTGGAAATTGTATTTTATTGAAGAAAAGACTGATTGTATAAAATGGAGGTATTGAGTTCAGCAGCTGCTCAAGAAGTGGTCACTTGCTTCCGCGGCGTCCTTGTGACAGTGCAGCTCGTAGTCCAGCATGCGGCCCAATCGGGTTCCGGCCAAATGTTTGCTGAACGCTCGGTCCATCTTGTGGCTCTGCTCCTCATTGAAATGGTTCCTCCAGTCGCCAACCTCACCTGAGACAATCACACGCGTGACATTGCTACCTCGTGGCAGTTTGGGACATGCTAGGCTAATAGCGTGACAATCCCACACCACGCACCCTTAAAGTGGCAAAAAATAACAACTTGCTGGGTCGTTCTAATTTGTACAAAAGTTGGGTCAAATTTTTAGTTCCAACACATTTTTTTTTAAATGTTTGCTGCCATAGTTTTTGTATGTAAATGTCTCTCATGCTGAAACAACCATTGTTGGAGTCTTGTTTTCAAAGCATAATTATTTTTTTAAAAACATTTGAGGGAAGAATACACTGTAAAATTCAAAGAGTACATTTGACGAAAAAAAAAGCAGAGATGGGCATTTCGTCTAGGAGACGGAACGGTCGCGCTTTTTAAGGACGTCTCATTACAACCAAAATAAGATTTCTTCAATTTATGAGCGAAAGCAGAAACTATTATGTGAATTTTTACGCCATTGACTTCCGCAAGTGGTGGTGGCCCACTGAAATGTGATTCTTGCGTAACGCCAGAAACTAATGTGCATAAACAAGCATGTGAGTTTGCCCTTCAAACTTCCGATGTCAAAGTGCATGAATGATCTCAACTCGCCATTAAACTAATTGCTCTTGTCTTTAAACATTTGCAATAACGGTACTGACATGAAAATATTGTGACCTTTTCACAAATTAACACACAGCTCTGTTTTGCCGTCTGCTACTGTGTGAATGCAAAGTGGCTGCAACATCCAAACACTTCAGATCACAGATGTCAGGCTCGCTTGTAGCGAGGTGGGGGAGGACCCAAAAATGCAGGGAAGCCAGGCAAAGTGAAACTTAGAGGGAATTTAATAGTGAACTTAACAGGGCAATAAGGTGCTGGGAGAAACAAACAAACGTGACCAAGTGCAAAATAACGAAGAGGAACTAAACGTGACTAAACAGAACAAAATGACGAGGTAACATAGACAGTGACAGATCTCTAGGAGCGAGGGCGTGAACGAGAACGAGATCGAGATCCAGATCGAGGGCGTGAACGAGATCGAGGGCGAGGGCGTGAACGAGATCGAGGGCGAGGGCGAGGGCGAGGGCGTGAACGAGAACGAGATTGAGATTGAGATTGAGGGCGTGAACGAGGGCGAGATCGAGATGCGACCGTGACATGCACGCGAAAGAAGCAATGTCCCGACAACAAGCTGTCGGTCCTGAGCGCTTAAGTAGTCCGAGTGATTGACAGTCAATGTGACACAGCTGCGTGACTGATGAGGAACCGGTGTGTGGCTGGTGGGCGCGTCTCTCATGCAGCCATGACAAGGGAAGGGAACGAGCGCTGGAGGAAACGCCCCCACTCAGCTGGGACCACAAAACAAAGACATGACATGACCGAACGGGTCATGACAACAGATCCCTCTGGTGTATTGCAACATCATCATCACGATGCTTCCTCCAGTGGCATTCATGTTAAAGACATCTTGAGTGACATTGAAGGAACAATACGAGAGGAACCAAAACAAGGAACTCTTAAGACACTAAAATAGGTTTCTTATTTTTTACGGTAAAGGCATATTAAATGCTATGAATCCCCAAATGGTATCTTGAGGGGAAAAAACGGTTTCAAATCAATTGAAATATATCACTTCAGAATGTTTTTTTTTCTTTCTGGGAAGCAATTACCTTTTGATGATATAAACTGCCAATAACCGAAACACTTCCAAAGACTTGATTTCTCAAATGAGAGTCAGTGAGCAACGTCTTTCCCGTTATTGATGAAATAACGTGAAGAGGACCCATGCGCTTGGCTCAGCGAATGCCGGTCCATGAAGGGCATGCTAAGCTAGTTTAAAATACTCCGTGTTTCTTGGGTGCGTGTTGGCACCTTTTCTGAAGAAGATATTTCCCATCAGGCCGTGCGACGTCTGCGAGCTCTCCTTCATGGCGGCGAAGGTGCTTCCATCAGACACCAGCTGCACTTGAGCGTCACTCAGCTCCACATCCAAAAAGGACGAAATGCGACGGACGCCCTGGCGCAGGTCCTGCGTCAAAATTTGGATTATTATTATATAACTGCTCATGTCACTGCAAATGTTTGCAAATAATCAAGCACATGAGGAGTTTGCATTTTGCTTTTACTTGCTTGAGTTGCTCATAGGTGACAATCATCACGTTGGGATCGGCCATCTTTTGCTCCCATGCTAACGCGTGCTCAAAGTACGAGCCCCACGGAACTGCGACAACAACAACAACAATGAGCTTTCTTCCTGTTCCTGTGTGGCGTGCAGGTGCAGGTGCGTACTGGCTGACCCTCTCCAGACATGAAGTTGTGATAGAAGGATTCCCAGGAAGTTGCGGAGGGGAGCAAGGGGTTGCTGTTGAAGAAATGGTAGTAGGAGACTAGCGTGTCTTTGGGGTTCCTGAAGATGACCAACATCTGCAACAACGACAAACAACATTTTGACGACATGCAAGCTTGAGCGGCCGGTGGCTCGCCTGGCGACGCTCACTTTGGTCTTGCTGGCGTAGAAGGAAGCCGGGATGTTGTCGGGGTGCATGTGGGTCCCCAACAATCTGGGAGACGCCATTTGCTCCATCACCTGAAGGGGGCGACGAGGTGAAACAATGCGGAGCGTCATCAAGGAAAGAGGGATAAAGTGACCAGTTGTGCAGTGTGGGTGTTCAGCCTTAAATATTGAGCACATTGTTCAATATTAAAGGGGAAGTCAAGCCAATTTTTTTTCCAAGAACACATTGTCAGTGTACGCAAAAGTAAAGAAGTGGTATTCTTATTAATATTTTATTTCTGTAATAAGAGTTAAAGATAATTCATCAACCTCGGGTCAGGGGGGTCATCTTGGACAGTACCATCTATGTCGATTGGTACATGCACAAATGCTTTTCACGTTGCTTCTGGTACATGCATAGCCTCACATGGCCGAACCCGGAAAACAGGTTAGCGGTTGTCCGGTGAGCCGCGATGGCTTTTGCTAGTGCTATATGCTTTTCAGCATTTCAACCGGTGTATACCAATGCTGAAAATCTGCAGCAGTCAGAGGAAGAAATGGATAACTGGGTGACAATTGAAGAGACAGGATAAAAAAACCTGGCGTGGTGCCAATGTGGTCCTTGCGCAATGATGCTTTCCTCTGCCGAGAGAGTGCATCGCAAGGACGGTGTGAGGACGAATATGGAAGGCAGTTTTCTGCGACTTGACAAAAATTGCGTCCCCCTTAGGTGAGTAAATGCCATGTTTTGAACATAGTTTTGGGACTAAATACTTGGTAGACTAAAGTTTTTATATATATAAAAAAAAAACACTATGTTAATATGCCAATTTTATATCCAAGAGGAATTTTTCACATCTTGGTTTGACTTCTGCTTTAGTATTTGAAGATTTTATTTTAATGTAGTTTTTTTTTTTAGTCTTGGCCAGGTCCTACAGATATGTTTTGAAGCCAAACTGCGAACCTGAGCGACACCCGGTCCGAAGAACTCAATGAGCGGTGGCATAATAGTCTCGACCGTCCTTCCTCGGGCCTGCGTCAGGATCTTCTTCAGCACGCCTACCATCCAGTTGAAACCTGCGCGTGCACACACCAGGAGACGTATTGGTCTGTGTGCGTGTTCCAGTCAGTCAGCCACTGGAACAGCAAACACATGTTCCGTCACCAAAGGCAGAGCGGGCAACAGGGGGCCGATGCTTGTGCCCCCATTTTGAGGCACTGATTTCTAAAATTCAACATTTAATTTGACCATTGGAGCTTTTGTGTTGTGAAATACTATAGTTAAGTGGCTTCTCACTAAGACATTAAAAATATAAAGAATCTATGAAGAGGAAAACGCACTAAAATCTTTCATACTTGGGCGATCATTTTGATATTTTCAGAAGTGGGTGTGAGCATAACTGGAGATGTCAACATCAATTTTGTTCACCCATGATGGCAGTTTTTGCACATTTGGCAACCTTTTGTTTCCTTCCTTTCTCCTCTATTTAGCCTGTCGTGTTGCGTCAATATACCAAGTGAGGAGGGACATGTTACATTAGTGTCGGCAACAAAAGAGCAATTTGAAACGTTTCATGATAAAAAAAAGAAAAAACCCACAACCTTTTTGGACATTTACAATGAAGATGAGTTTTCTTTTTTGCTTTTTTTTTGCAGCAGACATCCATTGGTGGCCCGGTCAAAGCGATATCTCAACATTTCCACCATTTTGGTGTCGTATAAACATATAAAGGCAATTAAATGACATTAATTTTAATGGAGTAAGGTGATTTCAGTTCTGAGTGTCATCATGAAATGAATTAAAATGCTTATGGTGATGGTCTTCCTCTTGTTTAACGCTTTTCTACCTATTAGGGGACTCAAATTTCTTCACATTGTCGTCACATTCACACACAGGAGCTACTCGGGGTTCCATGTCTTGCTAAAGGTCACTTCGACATGGTCACAGGGCGGAGGATCAAACCTGCAACCTGAGGGTCACAGCTCTACCACTGAAACATGACGTCCCCACCCAATTATAATCTAAATGTGTGCTATACCAATACATACATCTCTCTCTCTCTCTCTCTCTCTCTCTCTCTATATATATATATATATATATATGTGTGTGTGGTGCAATTTCTTATATTTTGCAGTGTAAATTAATGGAGTGAATTATAAGCGAAACACTTGTCTGCACTTGACTGCTTTCCAATACTTTATTTGTTTACCAAAATGGCATCACTTAGCCCAACAGGACAGGAAAACAAAAAGAACACCTCACCGCATTTAGGATAAGCCACCAGCAGGATGTCGTCCTCCCTGGCCTTCACGCCCTTCAGGGCGCTCATGTGCTCGGGCGGGCATAAGAGACGCGGGTACAGGACGCCCCGGTGCCGGTACAGCTTCTCCTCGTCACTTAGGTCGCGAGCCCGCCGCAACTTGGACGCCAGCACAGCCGACAACTCTACCGCATTCGGACTCGTCCCGTCTGGCGCCGACGACATCTTCCAACGCTCCAAAAGCAAAAGACAGACTGACTGTTACGCTGGCAGGACGCGTGTGTTTCTGCGTCTGTGTGTGTGGGGGGGTGTGGGTGCGTGTGTGTGTGTTTTAGCAGACACCGCCTCCACATGCAGACAGAATACCAGAACCCTCCAGAGAGGAAATTGGCGCTTAGCAAGTTTGAAAAGGCAAAATGACAAAAAAAAAGTTAAAAGTTCAGGCGGAATTGTGACGTCATCTCGTCACGCTCCATCTTTTGGGTCAACGTTGAGCCTTGATACCACAAGAACAGGTTTATTTTTACAAAAATGTGTTTTCCTCCATCTGTGTATTTGTATGTGTCTGTAGTTTTCTTTTTTCTTTTACCCCTCTCGCTATCTCTGTCTCTCTCTCTCGAGTTCCCGTTTTGGTGCCTGGAGGCTTAAACCACCGCCCCTTCCCCCAACACCCCCTTTAACAGACCAAACGGGCCCCTCCGCATGGTGCTCGGCAAGGACATGCGCATACACACACTTGACACTTGACTTGTGGGGGAATACAGTCCGTGTTGTTGAGGAATTGAAGGATCATGCAGCATGAGGCAATTTTGGAAGCTTCAGAAAGTACGCTGCAGAATGCTAAGAGAAAGAACGTTAACAAAAACACTATGGTCGTCTATATCAAGAGAAAAGCCCGTTTGTTAATGAGATCAATCTTATTGAGATCCGCAGATCTCTTACTCATGGGAGTCCTGGCCTAGAGGCATGGCAACAATTTAATAAAAGAAATTAAATGAAACACAAACAATAAGAACAATAGATTTTTGAGTCATAGAGAGACATTTGGAAAGAGCAGAAGGTGGATGAATCCAATTCCAGATTTATTTTTTCATTTTTATTTATCATTAAATTAAAATGACTGAAGTTCGCTAAAATGTTACAAACTGATGCACGTTTAGTCAATGTTGTAGTAGTTCTGTATTGACCTACAGGGTGCAGCCTAACAATCCGGCGCTCAGGTCAACCTCCGTTCATGGAGGCAGACGACGAAGAAGAAAAGGGAGGCGGAGGAGAAGAAGAAGAAAAAGAAGAAGAAGGCAGCGCGGAAGTACTCGGCGATGGCTTCCATGGAGTCGCTGCTGTCCACGTCGTCTATGGCGGCGCCGGCTTACCACAATGCCGCCGACCTTTACTCCAGAAAGTTGGGGCCCAAGCCCGACGTGGTTCCGTCTGGCGTGACGGAGCGAAAGGTGGGCCTGCCGGACAAACCGGACATGGTAGCAGTGGACGTCATCAACGTCAGCGAACACGGTTTGTTATGCTAACAGGCTACATGCTAACAGTGCTTACTCCTTTTCCGGCGTTTACTCCGAGTTTGGACTTCATGACAATATTGAAAAATGCATTAGACAACTCAACTCTTTGGAAGTGAGTACTTTTTAAATGAGGAAAGTCGCGTTGTTAGGTTTACAATTAGATTAAATTAATATTTTAAAAAGTATTTTAAACTTTACATTGGCCTCTCAATTTAAGACAGAAGTGTGATGATCATGATCGTGTATGTGAATACAGAATATGTAATTGTAAATCCATGGCCTTAAAATGAAATGTACCCCCCCCCCCCGCCCCAAATTTAATACGACTTGCTCGTTTTTCCCTCACCAGCTTGAACTTTTTTTCATGTACTGTTCCACATGAATGTGGGTGACGAGAACGATGCCTTGCTCACTGGCAACTCACGCAACTCATTTTGATGTCAACAGTGGAACTCGAACCCATGTCCTCCAGCTTCCGCCGACACAATATAAATTGATGTTTTTCTTTTTAAAATATGTCCTTCCTCCCGAAAAATGTACACGATTCCTTGTGATGGTCATCATGTGGTATGTGTCCTCAGAAATGCCTGCAATGCACAAGAAGAAGCATGACACATACATCCTGGTGAGTGTTTTTACAAAATATTGCTCACAATTCACTTGCATCTTCAAGAGCATCACTTAGGATCATGTACCCAAATGTTCACAATAGAATTCCCAAATTGAAAGTTTGTTTACATTTTTACCAGCTTCCACATTTCATGACCAATTAAAAATATCGCATTCCACGAATTCTGCAGTATTTCTGCTCAGCGTCTCCTCCTCTTAGCGTTGTGTCATCATTCCCACAAATAATTAATTCGCTTCTTTTGGCATCTTTCAAACTAGCACTGAGAGATGATGTTCATCACCTTCAAGTACAATCATTCTCGTCCAAACTTCCCAAACACTCCTCTAGGTGGCAATGTAGGACACATCATGCTTTCCGCTGGTTTTATCCACCTCTTACGACATGAATCTATGGAATGTAACATGATTATAACGTAATGCATAAAATAATAATGTCACGTTCACCTCCTTCAGGGCACAATTCATCCCTTCAGGAAGACACACAGGTCTTTTCCTGGAAAACTCTTGCAAGAATTTCGATTGGTCACATCTGACAGACGGGTAAGTGTGTGTGTGTGTGCGCACGCATATGTGCTTGTCAATGAGATGATAATGAATAGTGAAGCATCTTGTCTGGTGAATGTGGTCAAACATGTAATCCCAATTGACAGTGTTGTCACGTGACTCATGTGATTGACGGCTCATTTTGATCCGTGTTCGTTTGCACATATGTGCATTGGTGCTCTCACTTACATTTGACATTTTTGCTTCTTGATCGTTTCAGGCGATGAATTTGTGTGTCACATTCTCGGTCAAGCTGCTTGATGTAACAAACTGAAAGTTGTCATTGGTCGAATTCCATCTTTTGTTTGTCCTCATGTTCCTCTTAAATTTTTGTCCCTTGATGGAAATGTTCCGATATGGCTCCAGTACATTTTGACACATTTTATTATTTATTTTTCTCGTCATTGGCCTGTTTGACCCTCAGAATATTGGGTTCTGTGACAATATAAGGACCCAAGCTACCAAAAGTAAGAATGAATTCTCTTCTTCCATCAGAAAAAATGGTTTCATTCTAGCTTTTTCCATTCTTTAGTAACCAACAGGCTTTGTTTGTTTTTGTGATGTTCAATGTCATTTCTTTTTGTTCCAGACCAAAGCCAGTATTCACGCTTCTGTACTCACTGATACAGAGTACCAATATTAATTGGTTTGATACATACAAAGAACTTGTCACCTGATCATTTGCCAATGTGTCAAACAGCCACTGTATAGCGCCAATCACTTTTGCTATGGCTGAGTAATCGTTCCAGGTATCAATAATCTTAATGAGTACCCGATACCCTGGCGGCCCATAATGATACCTGATATTTGTACTCGCCTATCCCTAGTTGGTTTCATCGAAGCAATGCTTTCTGGCCGAAAAGGGGTCAAAACAAACTTTTTGTCACTGGCTTTGACACCAGAATTTGTTTGCTTTTGTGGCACTTCAAAGGATAAAACACCATAATACAGGATTAAAAAGCACTTCTGATAGTAAAAGAATCATTTATTATATCCTATTGATATACAAGCAAGAAATACCATTTTTATGTAACAGTCTTGAGTTTTTTGGTTTTGAGCCTGCAGTACACATGCCAGACCAGAAGGTGGCGGCGCAGTACTGCCTTGCTAAGCGTTTGCTGCCGGCAGACAGATGTGAAGAAGGGGGCAGGGCAGTGTTTGCTCTGAGCTCGCCACTCTGTTTGCCCACAAACGTACACACACATGGACACACGCTGCGTGTGCGTGTTCGTCCGCACGCACGTGTCCGGCTAGTGCTGTCAGCAGACGCCTCAGCCCTGTCATAACACAGCACACCGCGTAATTGTGGATTTCACAGCACAACAACGTATGAAGCACACTCCAACTGACAGCTGTGCGCACATGTACGTGTGCGCGCGCGCAGACACGCGTACACGCGTGCGCCTGTTTCTGGTACGTCTGACACAGAAAAGCACTTGGTGGTTGTGCTGCTGCTTGTGTGTGTGTGTGATTTGTGGTTCCTCCTTGTCTTGACAGTGTGTCAGCAATTGTTTTTTTGTGGCTTTTTATAGGCAAGCGAAGGCAATTTTATTTATGTAGCACATTTCATACGCAAGGCAACTCGATGTGCTTCACACAAGCGGAGACGCAACACCTACAAGCCATTATAAACAAAGCAGTTAACAACATTCAAAAGCAAAGCAGAGAAAACAAAAGTAAGGTACTAAAATGAACATTGGCAACATTTAAACACCTTAACAGAAAACTTAAAATAACATTTAAAAGTAGAGTAAAGAAATAAAAGTGGTTTACTAAAATATCTAAAAGAAAAAAAAAGATTTAAAATTGTTTGAACGACCCTACCCAACGGTTTGAGTGTAAAAGCAAAGTTTTGAACCTGGATTTCAAAGCTTTTACACTCCGGGGCCGACTTTACTTCTGTTGGCAGCTTATTCCTTTTGTGTGCAGCATAATCACTAAATGCAGCTTCACTATGTTTACTTTGAACTCTGGACTCCACTAACTGACCTGAGTATGCAGACCTCAGACCTTTGACCTTTCATAGTGTACAGGTAAGTCCAAATTTCAAGTTGCACACCTTCGTGTTGTGCCACAACATGCTGGCTTTGAGCACTGAACTCTGTTTAAAGAGGTGTGCCAGGGTTAACAGTAGGGCTCAACTGATGATTTATTTATTCATTCTTACGTGTGCAATAAATTTACTTATGAATGAATAAATGTATGCAACATATAAACCTCATGAATGATGTTACTGAAACAATTGATTTATGCCCGTAAATGTTAAGTCACATTTATTCGACTGTTCTTTTCTTGACTTTGGGTGAATTCGGATGATTTTTTTTTTCACGTCAAAAGGTTTTATCTTTGACGGAGTTGCATTTTCCATACATGATGTGCAGAGGGAGAGTTCATCTGAAATGGGACCCCCTCTTCTTTTGATTTTTTTCTAAAGCCTTCCCCAGAAACAGTTTTTCATCAAGAAATGTGCGTCCACATTCACGCGAACGACGGCGGCTTTCATTACAAGTGTTGTACGCTCTTATCCGTGTCCACTTGTTGCTGACGGCGGGTTCAGGCCGATGTTTAAGCAAGATCACGCTCAAGAGCACCAATGGAACATGCTTCAATCCAACATTGCAGTACAACGATTTTTGAAACCTCAAAATGTCTCCCTGCGATTAATCGACTGCCAACCCAGTCAGGTGACTGATTAATCAGTCTCGCTCTAATTACCGGGTGGCTGTGTGCACATGCGTGTGTGCGTTGAATATGAAGTGATGGAATGCAAATGTGACACTTAATTTTTTTTGATGTGTCGCAGTCATGGAGGATCCTGCTGTTTGGGTTTCTCAACCTGCTGTGCACCGCCTGTCTGCTCGTCTGGTGCAGCTCCACCAACAGCATGGGTAAAAACACATGCACACACACAAACAGATCCGCGCTCACTACCACACACATGTACACACACGTAGGAGCATACTGCTGCTTACTCACAACCTCTGGTCTCATTTCCTGTTTGCCCATGTGACCGCGTGCGCGCACGCGTGTTGCGCGCACGCGTGTGCGTTGCAGGGGTGTGTGTGTAAGTCCTGCTCAACCAGAGTTGTTGTTGTTGCATTTTTGCTGAAACTCAAGCTGGTGATGATCCTACAAAACTGACTGTGTGCGCGTTGGCTCGTGATCCTGTATCAAATTGTGCAGTCACCAACAATATCATCTTTCAGTCTTTTACAAGACAGCAGCTTTTTGTCTGCAGACCCCCCCCCCAGCACACGCACACGCACACACACACCCCCACACACACACACGCACGCCCACCCCCACACACACACGCACACACACGTATTAGCAAGTAAGCAGTTTAGGCACATTTGTGTCCATCTTGTCCATGCTGACAAACAGTGACAGTCACCTCTTTGTGTCACTTACACCTTGTGTGCGTGTGTTAGTGTGACATACACACCCCCACACCCACACATGCTTCAGTTGTGTGCATGTGTGTAAGTGGTGTCTCTTTGTGTTGTCTCTCTCCTCTGTATGTCCTCCAAACCTTCCCCGACACTGACATTCCTTTCACTCACACACAAAATCAAATGAAAAAATCAATTTCACATTGGTGGAGAGAAAGATTTGTTTGTTTGTTTTTCAAATTCCGATTCAGTGGTCAGTATTAAAAAAGGGTTTTGAGTCAAATTTTGTAAGGTCACAAAATTGCAAGCAACCTATGAGAATGATTCAAATAAAAATACAAAAACCAGAGCTGGGCAGTCTGTCCTGGAGGCGGAACGGTCCAGCCCTCCGGCTGCTCATTTTTGGGGTGGGTTATGACAAATTAAAAAAAAAAAAAAAGTTCAATATTCAAAGGCTGGTAGTGGATTTTAGTTCGGCCCACAAATCTTCTCTTGTGTGTGTGACGTGTTCGCGAGGCGGCCAAAAGTTCAGAACGCGTCAAAAGCGCCACTACCAACTGTTTGTGTATGAAGTGACGTGAGACAGCAGTGTGTGTTCAAGCGCGTCTGTATTTCCTTATTCTGACATCACGTAACCCGTGCCTCCCACCTGCTCCTACCTTGGGACTGACCAGCAAAAAAAAGGTCAAATATACACTAGCAACAAAAAACATACACAGTTTGTGATGTATGCTGCTTATATGATAATTGTCTTGTCTTAAGTCTTCCTGCTTCCGATACTTTCGATTGGAGCAGTCAGAAAATTGGATGAGATCAGCAAGCAAATTTTCGAAAGAAAGCTCAATCGTGCCTTTAGCTCAGGGCCAAAGCCATTTTCCCGTAATTGTTTCTATTATTTTTAATTCGTGTAATAAGAAATGTAATTTAATTTCCTTTGTAAGTGCGTAGTTGAGTCATTGTAAAAATTGTTTTTAACTTTTACAAAATGATTTTGGAATAAATGTTTACTTGCTCGTCACCATGATGCTTCTTATCTCCAATTTTGGCCGGACTTTCTTCTCTCGACATGACTCGCAATTAAAGAGCGTTTAGTGCATAGACGGTAATAAGCAATGTCATCCATGCTGTGGGAATGTTTGTGCTTGTCCACAACTCATCCATCCGTTAGCGTCACGTTGATTGTCATCAACACACACTCGGGCGTGGCGACGTGATCCGGCCTCCATGGGTGGCTGCCGTCGATGTGCGTGTCCGCGGGCCCTGAGTGCTCTTGTGTGGCAGCTGAAGCCTCCCACAGGGCCATGCAGCGGCACTCTTCTTTGTCTGGAGCCTTTGAACTCCCGTTTAGCGCACGGGATTCCTTACACACATCCGCCACATGCACAGGCCACAAAAAAAAAAAAAACGAGACGGGGATACTATTACCCCTCCCACACACAATTATCAATTTCAGGAAAAAAAATATATTCGGTTATATGTTTTTCAAAAATGGTTGGTTTTGTTTGATCATGAACCAAAACCGAATAAACAACAATGACCGGTAAAAATGAAATAAACTTTAATGCAGAACAAATTTTTATTCAATTAAATCACTTTTTGAGCGCGACGTCTCCATCCCATCAAAATGAATGCGCATATGTTCAACAACCTTGACCCCCAACAAACGATTGTGTGCACTTTTGTCAGTGTGATCAAGTTTCATTGATTTGATATCAGTGCGGGTTTAACGTGTCTCCGCCAGCTGCCGCTCAAATCCCACGGTGGAGATACGAGAAGCTAAATGGACGCTCTCTTATCGATGCTGCCGACGTGCTCGCTACGTATTGTTTCTCTTGTGATTGGAACGCTACCACACCGGCCACCACTGTGTGCGTGCATGCGTCTATTGAATGTTTGTACTTGACTGGACAACCTGAAGTAGAAAGACCATTGGAAGTAAAACGCTTCTCATTAGCGACATGGTGGCTAAGCGCAGTCGTCCCAGCGGGTCGTTGGGGTGTGTGCATTTGATCACGTTCGATTGAAGCTTTTACTTTACGTCTGCAAAGTACACCTACCTGTTGGTGTGTGTGGTCTCAGTTTACTGTTTACCGGAACCAGTGACACTAAGCACTTATCGACTGTGGTTAGTGCACCCATCTCCTGGTTCATAGAGAGTGTGTGTGTGTGTCTGTGCATGCGTAGATCAAGGTTTGTGACTAATCCGTGTATTTTCACACAATAAAAGATGGGTTTCAGGTGCAAGATCAAGTTTAATTTTTGCACTACAGTGATGCCTTGTTATACAAGTGACACCATTCTTTTTTTTTTTTTTTTTTGCATTGCTCATGTGAAGAAGTTTGCTTTCCGAGTGCTCTAAGATGGCAGGGAACGTAACTCAGTCAACCATGTGTATATATAAAACAAACACGCAAATTTGCTTAAAGCTGACACCAGAGCTGGGCACTTGACCCTTTTTTGCTGGTCAGTCCACCGTTCACGATCTGGGTAGTCTTCCGACCCCGAGCCTCTGGGCTTATTCATAAAAATTGTTGGCCTCCTACCCAGATTGCCAATATGAGGCGCATGCTAGCTTGCGCATGCCAGCAATCATTTTGCGGTAACTGTCAAGGACAGTATCATAAATGCTTTTGGATCACTCATGTCAACATAGCATAAAAACAATGTCAGGGGAGGGATGTCACTAGTCACCACACTCCTTAGAGTCACAGTTTTAAATCAAAACCAAAACTATCACTGAACAGCATACGAGCAAACAATGAAACAAAGAAACACAATTAGCATAAAACATGCATCTCTCATGCCATTCATATCCCAAAAAGAAATAAAAATAACACAAAAAGAGTAGTGCATTCTGGGAGCCTCTCAGGCTCAGCCAATCAGATGGATGGTTAGAAAGATATGAGTAGTGTTCTTTGGGCAGTGAGTGTATTTTTTATTTATTTTTATTTTTTTTTAGTCTTGGTCTATACACAAGACGTGTCGCATTGCAGGGTGCCAATGTCTGTTTTGCGGAATATTTGAGACTTTAAAGTGCGCCTTCTGAACGCGAAAATACGGTAGGTTGAGATGAACTTTAGTTTGCCTTGCGACCACATCACACACACAGTGGCCTATTTGTGGGCCGGACTAAAATCCACCTCCATCCTCGCTTAATTAAACCCTTTTTTTTAATTTGTTGCCTCCCGCCCCAATCATGAAAGCCGGGACGGGCCGTTCCACCCACTTTGGCTAACAGACAATGCATAATGCCACTGACAGGCAAACAGCATCGAATGTCACGGCACAACCAAACAACAGATATTTGAACACAAATGGCCCAGCAACCCATGTAGATTGACAATATAACAATTCTAACATTTCCTTCCATCCAACCCAACGAAGAAGAAGCTGCTAATGTCACATGAAGCAAAGTTGAGTTTTCAATGGTGAAAAGATGAGCGTTATTTTGACATGTCATTGTTTTGCAACTTTTCGGACTTGACGCTGGAGGCAACCAAAGCCCAAAATGTTGTGCACGCGCGCGAGTGTGGCTTGTGTGCACACATTAAATATTCATTCCACTGCTCATATTTCTCCACCCTCATCCATCCCTCTGTCCATCCTTCCTTCCTTTTCCCTCCTCCTTTTTCTTCCCTGTCGTACTGATTGTCCTCCGTCACTCATTCTCTCCATCTTTCTTTTGCTCATGAGAGGAAATAGTAATCATCTTTTTGCTTGTTTTGTCTGCTTCGTGAGCGTGATGCATACGTGCACGTGCGTCTTGTCCTCTGGGTGTCACTGCAGATCTATCTGTCGGCCGACCTGTCTTTCTGTCCCTCCACCGTCACTGTGCCGTCTGCCTCCATCTGTCTCCCTCTCCCGCTTTGTCGTTCCGTCTCAGTTGTGCGTCCGTCTGTGAGTGATTGAGTGGTCTCAGTGGTTCTCGCTCTGTCAGGATTACGCGCCGTCAGGTTGGCCAACACGGACGGCGGCGCTGGGGAAACAAAATGTTCCTCTCGGCACAAAGCCGCTCTAATCTGCTCTCCTCATCCCCCGACGCTGTGTCCGATTACTGCAAGCCTGCCGTGAGGGCAGACAGGCAAGTCGAAAGACTGGCGGGCTGGAAGACAGACATGTAGCCAGACAGGCAGACAGGTGATTGTGACGTAAATGACGTTTGATGAGGACAAGCCCTCTGATTGGACGCTCATCAGACTGCTGATGAGGTCATTGGGCAGGCCGAATGTTTGACAGGTGTCAACTTGACGAAGTGCGACAAGCATTGATCCAGTGAGTGTGACTGGTTGTCCATGGCGACCGATCTCGGGGTTGCTTACAATCAGCTGGGAAAGGCAACAGCGGTGCCTTGAGACATGAGTTGAATTTGCTCTGTGGCCTCGCTCATAACTCAAAACACTCAAATCCGCTTTTCCCATTGAAATGAATGCAAATGCTATTTGTATGTTACAGCAACCCCCCCACCACGCCAAAAAACAAACAACAACAACAAAAAAAAAACACCACCACAAATTGTGGTCATGTATTTTAAAAAGGGAAATAACACTCAATAGTTTGAGACTGGCCTTGCCCTTGCAGCAGCCAGTGATTTTGCACCAGGTGTGCCCTGCCAAATGATGTCTCAGCTCCTCTTTGAGCTCATTAGTACGCCACTAATGTTAGTCGTTCTACGTATATGTAAGTGCTGTTGTATTGATTGTCTACATGTTGTTGCTGAACCATTTGTCTTCATTTTATTACGTAAAGCCCCACAACACAGATGCTAATTAGTGTTAGCACTAAGATAGTGATGGGGCCTCACAGTGTGTGATCCCCTCTCTTTTATGCTTAGTTACTTTGATACAGTGTTGCAAATAAAAAACGCTTGAAACTTTTTGCGGGGACAATTGTTGACTGCATGCCAAAGTGTTTTTTTTATTGTCAAGACAGTTGCGTTCATGGCCATCATGCAGCGCTCATATCGCAAGTCAAAGCAAAAAACAAAACAAAAAATAAAACAGAAATAAACGATGGCTGGTATCTCAACAAACTTAATCCAGTCACTCTTATCTCAAGACACCACTATCAATTTATTTATTTTCGTCATGAAGTCTCGAAGATTATTTCAATAACAACAGACTTGGTTTGTGTTTCAGCTCTGATGGCCTACACTTACCTGACCATCTTTGAGCTCTTTAGGTGAGCATGACATCTGCACCATTGCCATCATCCTCATCATCGTCGTCATCATTGGCGGTGGCGGCGTGCTTGTGTGACGCACGCGCGCCTGTGCTGTGTTTGGCTCCTTTGACTCATGAAAAATGAAGTTTGAAATGAATTAAAGAACGTGGGAAGGAGGCATGAACTTCCCCTGACCTCCATCTTGCAAAAGACTTTTTCCATTTCAACTTCCTAGTTCATTTTCCACTTTAGTTCAGATCCATTTTCATACTTTCTCTTGTCTTTACTTGTGCATTGTAGTTTGGTGACCTGTCTGATCAGCTCCTGGGTGACCATGAAGAAGCCGAGCCAGGTCTTCTCCTTCGGGTGAGTCCACGAACACAGGTCTATCTGAAATCATCACAACACCCCCCCAGCCAATTGCAGAGCACACAAAGACAAACAACCATCCGCTCTCACACTCAACATCTGGGGGCAATTTCGAGTGTCCAGTCAATCTACCATGCATGTGTTTGGAATGTGGGAGGAAACTGGAATACCCGGAGAAAACCCACGCTGGCACGGGGAGAACATGCAAACTCCACACAGGAAGGCCGGCTACTGTCAGGACAACCAGATCACTGTAGATTGCTTCAGAAACGTCCTCCAGCTTAATGCGAACGCAAAGAGGTTTTTCTTTATTCTCTGCATAGAATGGCTGATTTTTTTTTTATGTCATACTGACCAGACGTGACCTGTGCAATATATTATATATACTGCTCCCTGGTAGCCAAGACGCACGCGTCCATCAGAAGGAGCATTGCTCTTGATGAATCACGATGTACAATTGAATTTTTAGTATAGACAAAATTCAATTTTCTGATTTATTAAAGGAGTTTATTGGAGAATGCAATTTTTTAAATTGTTTTAAAGCAAATATTTTAATGGTGTCTTATGGGGACTGAAACAGATTCATGGCACGTTTTAATTTCAATAGGGAAAGATGATTCAAGATGTGAGCATGGTTACAGGATGAATTGATCTCGTAAGTCAAGGCAGCCGTCTGTGTGTGCGCGTAATATGTCTTTGCAGGTGAACTTTGAACTGGAGGTGTGGTGATCACGTGGAAATCTGCTTTTCCGCTTCAGCGGGCCCCTCTAACATAAATTCATGTATACATATATCTGTGTTTGTGTGTGTGTCAGTCACATGCGTACGTTCACTAGAGTGTTGCATACATATAGGCAACAAGCATGTGTTGCGCTTGGTCTCATTATGCATATTTGATGTTGTTGTGGCTTGCTTGTGATGTTTTCCCATCATGGATTAGTGGCAGCAGTTGAGGGCGACACGTCCACCCGCCAAGATGGCGGTCAGCGGGCCAAACAGCGGTCACTACATGTGTAACACAATCATCACCCACAACCTATTAACCTGCAAGTGTTGCCTAATCGGTTCATTGTTTGGCTAAAAAGCTTTGTTTGATTAAGTGCACACACACACGCATGATGAAGAATGTCTAGTAGGTCCTCAAGTTACAGCGGAATTCCATTTCTACTCAGATTTGTTCACAAGTCTGAGCGTGTTGTCATAAACATGTACCTGTACATGCACATGTAGACAAACATTGGACTAGTGATCACCAGTCTTCAGTGACGCTTACAAATTGATGACCCTATAGGGATGGGCGCGCACCAATACGGCTTTATTTCAGTGTATCAACTCCTTGTGTAGCCTGTAAATACCAGTCACTGAGAACTTAGTCGCCCTGACATGATATTGTCTTTTTGTTGATGTTTTCATCGTAAACATACATTACCCTTGCTTGAGAAGTGAGATGCTCCTTTGCAAGCGTATTTCATGCTGCATTTGTATGTTGTTATTCATAGCGCTTTTCTTTGTGTACAAGTACGGTTGTGAAAGACTCACTGTGTAAACAAGCACGTTGAATCTGGCGAGCATTCTAGAACAACGAGGAAGTTTTAGAAAACGGTTTTGATACAGTATCAGGACGTCCGAGGATGGTTGTTGTTGTCGCTGCAAAGCTCATGTCACGGGGGGAAAAAAATAAAGTAAACAAAAAAATCTGACGACGGTTTGACACATTGTTGAGTCATCATCATGTGTATCTGAAGTTAATAAGCTTCTTTGTTCACTGTTGTCGTTGTGTTGATTGGAATTTGATATTTTCAAAGTACTAGTAGTATTGGTACCCATTATTATATTAATATTGCATTCACATTCTTACATATTATTTAGTCTTGAATGAAGCGAACGTGCTCATAATTTTTTGGGAATGTTCCAATCAATACCCACACAAACACGGTGAGTACATGCAAAGTTCACATGGAGATTTTGTGCGTTAACATTCAAACATCTTCACCTGAAATAGAAAACAAATTAAATCTGCGAATGTGCATGAGTATGATTTTTTTTTTGTATGTCTTGTTTGTGTTCCTGGTGTGTATTTTTGTGTATGAATGTTTGTGCGTGTGTGTTTACCTATGCATTCTTATGTACATGTTTTCCATCAATCAGTGGGCGGGGTTTGTCACTGCTCTTGAACATGTGACCTGCTTGTGTTCAGGTTTGACCGTCTGGAGGTTTTGGCCGTTTTTGCCTCCACTGTGCTGGTCCAGCTGGGAGCCTTGTTCATCCTCAAAGAGAGGTGTGTATGCGGCGTGCACACACACACACACACACACACAGCAAGTGTAAGTATCATGAGGCGCTTGTGATGATTTGAAGTCGCTCACACGTCTTTGTTCATCTCACCGTCACTCTGTCTTCCTTCATTAAAATTTCAATTATTTTGTATTTCCACAACAACACCCAACATTTGTCCAACTGTCTTCTTCCATTAGTCCCCTCACATGGGCTGCCCCCACCCGCCCCCCAACAATTTTGGCACCCAAACAGAACAATTGGAGCCCATCCTCTGTGGGTACAACGGCTGTTTACTATCACAACTGCATTGTGGCGCTACAAACCTTTTTTACGCTCAGTAGCACCTCAATAAAACACGGAGCAGCATCACCACTAACATTGGAAGGTATTGGTGGAGTAGTAGACCTACGTGTTCATCAGGAACCAGAGGATGGGTTTTAGGTCCGTTCTGTAATTTAACGCCAAAGCCTCAATATCCTCAACTTTAATGCGCTCTAAGAAACGACTGGTCATGCGTGTGAATGTGCAGGTCGCTGTCTCTCAGGGAGGTCCTGGATTTCCTGTGTGGTGTTGTTTTTGTTTGAGGGAAGATGGGACCCTTGACTTGAAAACGGACGGCAATGGTGGCAATTTTGAGTTGCTCAACATTGCTTTCTTTCCGACACGATGACTTGAGTGGCCTGTTTGTATTGCAACAGCCCGTCGTTCAACAGTTAAACTGACCTTAACGTGACCCCCCCCCCCCTCCTACTCCCCCTATAGGCAGTCTCAAGTGTAGCCACAGTGTACTGTTCCCCACAGGGACTCTTTAAAGTTGTTATCTTGGACTGGCTGGGTGGGCTGGCAGGGGTGGGAGCTCGTTAAAAGCAAAACGTTTGCTTAACCGAGTGGAGAAACACAAGAGAGGAGACGTGGGCGCGTGTCCGTCCCTCCCAGTCGGCGGCCCGAGATGTCCAACTGCTTTGTTTTGGTCTCAAGTGTCCACCTGGTGACACGCTGCCCCCTGCTGGTGTGGAGTCTGGAATGAGACGCCTGAGCAGATGGTTCATCGTGTTCGCGTTGGCCAAGCACACTGCCCGACAGTGGACTGGTGGCTGCTTGGTTGGGGCACATTTGGGCTACACGGAAGGTTCAGGGGTCACACTGTGTGGCAGATGTGCCAACAAATGGGACTCTGAGACCTTTTCTCTGGCATGGACGCTTCTGTCAGTCAACTTGGAGCGTAACCGTTAGTTGTTAGCGATAAATTGACTCGTCAAGTCTGTTTTCCAACAGGTTGGTGTGGAGGAGACGATCAAATGTGTCAAATTCAGCCAAGTGTACTACTGTCACGACAAACTCTGTAGATGTGTGGTCAGAAAGTGGTTTGTGGTGAACCCAAGCCATGGCCTAAGCACTGGTTGCTACAGAACAAAAAAAGTTTTGTTTTTCTGGTGGCGGAAGTGACTACGCTTTGCTTTTGGTGGCTACCTCCGTGCTTAGATTGTGACAGAACCTGTTCTTTTTTGGTTCTTGAAAGAGACATCAAAATGTCCCAAAATGGCTGCTGATAGATGAGTTGCGATATAAAAATATTGTACACTCCTTAGACAGTGAAGGTGATCCATGTTGCAGATTCTTGTTGTCTCATACTTAAATGTGTAATGCAAGAGTAAACATTGTTGCATACCATTGAGAGTGAAAGTCTAAAAAAAAAAAAAAAGACTCCATTTCAGTTCGGATAAGTAAAGACACGTCGACTCTTACTACTATGAATTTTTTTAATTTACTCCGTGCCTAATTTCATTAGAAAATCCAAATTTGTAGACTCGAAAGGTTCCATTGTCCCAACTTTTCTTGACATCAGAACACTTTCTGCTTTAAACATTCGACAGCAGACGGAGACGAGACAGATGGCGTTCGTGTCGTCAACAAGTCCGCACGGACACGTACGCGCGTCTTTGTGGTGTCGATGCGCATTTGCGTTCATGTACTTGCTGTTTGTTCTCACCTTGTCTGCTTTTATTTACGTCGAGTCTCAATCACTCCAATTCTGTCACACGCACACACTTAACCACAAACGGGGCAGGGCGAGATGGCCTTCAAATAAAATTGCTGATTTTAAAGAAAAAAAATATTTTAAAATCCCTGTAATGTGCAGATAAAAATGTTTTTGAATTTTATGTATTATATGGAAGTGGGGCAGTTCAGTGCCGCACTGGTTAGCACGCCTGCCTCACAGTTCAGAGGTGCAGGGTTCGATTCCGGGCCTTCCTGTGTCGTTTGGATGTTCTCCCTGTGCTTTTCTCCGGTTACTTTGGTTTCCTCCCACATTCCAAGAACAGGCATGGTAGGTTAACGAGCCACTCTAAAGTGGCCCTTGGTGTGACTGTGAATGTAAGTGGTTGTTTGTCTTTGTGTGCCCTGCGAGTGGCTGGTGACCAGTCCAGTGTGTACTCCACCTACTGCCTGAAGACCCTTGTGAGGAGAAGGGGAACAGATAAGATAGATGGTTGGATGGAAGTGTGTTGTTACCACCCCTACTAACCTCCATCCATTCATTATCTATACCGCTTGTCCTCACGAGGGTCGCGGGAGCTTATCCCAGCAATCTTCGGGCAGTAGGCGGGGTACACGCTGAACTGGTTGCCAGCCAAATTGCAGGGCACACAGAGACGAACAACCATCCACGCTCACATTCATACCTAGGGGCAATTTGGAGTGTCCGATCAACCTACTATGCATGCTTTTGGAATGTGCTAGGAATCCCGAGTACCATGAGAAAAGCCACGCAGACACTGGGAGAACTCCACACAGGAAGGCCAGAGGTGGAATCGAACCTACTCGAACTCCTACCAATTTAATAATAAAAAAAAAAAATCACGTTTAAAATGCACACTCCTATCTTAAACCATCCTTTCTCCTGGAAAGGAATGGAAATGCCAATCATTCTTTGCAGCCTTCCCCCAAAGAATGTCCGTATGACGACTGGATGTATGATGCATTCAGAAGCACGTCTGAATTGGCTTTCGTGTATGAAGAATGCAGCACACATGTTGATGGCACTTTTCTCTTGTCTCTTGCCAGCATCGAGCGCTTTATGGAGCAGCCAGAGGTCCACACGTGAGTATTTCCTTGCTTTGACGTGCACACGCACACGCCAGCAATGCAAGACCTCTGTGGGGATGCCACCAGTCAGGCACTGTGACATCATCCAACTTGAAACATGTATTGGTGTTGTAAGAGTGAGTTCAAGTGTTATTTTAAGGGATTAGTGTCTTCTGACAGTTGTGTGCGCGTTTGTGTGTGCGCACACTTGCACACGCTCACACACATGCACGATGATAAAAGTGCCCACTTGGCTCCACTAATCACACGGGACAATCCAGTTAGGCCTAAAACTTCAGCTCCAAACAATCACACACGCACGCGCACACGCACGCAGCCCAGTCAGAAGAGATTAGAGGGCAGCAGCAAGGGAGAATGTTTGTGTCTCCATTTCGACACCTGTCCGTCTCCCACACCGTCCAATCACGTTGGGGAGGGAGGATGAGGTGGGGTGTGCCTTGAGGGGGGCGAGTTGGCCCCGTAATCTGGTCACAGGGGACAGGTTTAAGGCTTGCTGAGTTTTAGCGTCTCAAAGCCGTCACTAATCTTTACTAGCACAGAGAGCAATAATAACAGTAAGAAGAGACGACCAGGTTATGACAACTTGGAAGGAAAAAAAAAAAAAAAGAGGAAGTTTGGCCTGCACGTCCTCGTCATGCTTCAGCGCTGATTGCGCCTGTCTTTCAGGCACACTCTGAAACAAAAGTTTGTCTTTCCAAAAATCGAACCCAACACTGAAGAGAAATAGTTGGGCCGGCTGAGAAAATGGAAATAGCCCCAGAACCCCCACCACCACGTCTGTTGCATAAACCCTACTGGAGCTTTTACATTGTTGACTAAACAGCCGCTACAATTGTGTTTCGGGAACAGGGAGTGAATTAAATTCAAATTCTGATTCCAAATTTCTTTACAAATGCACAAATGAGTCCTTCCTCTCCAAAAAAATAAAAATAGTCACTTTTGTCAAAAATTGGAAGTGAATACTATCCTAAATAAATTATAACTTTAAATATTCTACAAATTCATATTCTAAAAAGTCCCTTCAAATTGAAGCTCTCTTCTTTGGGAATTAAACTTGCTCGTCGCTTTTTGAAAAAAATAAAATAAAAAAATAGTCTGTTGGAGGGGTTGGGAGAAGTTCCTACATACAGCGACCAGTTTACTCATCAACACTGTGCTAATGTCAACTAGCTGCTCCCCGTTTACAGCCTTGTTGTTAGTGAAAGCAATGCACATCAGCAAGAAAGCCCTTTCAACTACGGAACCACTTCAAAACTCATCCAGACAAGGAAACTGGAATTGATGGATGCAACAAATGTGTTCATCGTCCTGCCGACCGACTTGGCTGGACCAAACTTTCTGTCAACTTGGAGATGAATTTCGCCCTGCTTGAATGTGCTCAAAGTTTTTTTGTGTTTGTGTGTGCAGCGGTCGCCTGCTGGTGGGCACGTTTGTGGCTCTCTTTTTCAACCTACTGACTCTCATGTCCGTACGCAACAAGCCCTTCGCCTGCGTGTCCCAAGGTACGTCAACACTCATCGTGTGTGTGTGCGAGCGTGCGTGTTTAATAATAATCATAATAATAATCCTCAGCCTCACAAGGGAAGTGCAACAATTTAGTTTTTGTCTTTGTGCTGGATTATGTTTATGATGATGATGATGAGGAGGAGGGTAGACATCATGTCACAGGTTCAAAGGTTACACCGTCATAATAATATCATCATGTCAACAAATGTCTCATCACACATTCTTTTGGCATACTAATCTCTTCAGACCTTTAGCTTAGCTTCATATGCTAACACACGCCGTCCCTCGTGGCCTTTTTCCTGTTTCTTTCTTTGCCTCCTCCCCTTCTTTCAGATGCTTTTCTCCTCCCCTCCTTCTTCTGACGCTCCCTTTTTGTCCTTTTCTCACCACTTGTCCTTTCTTGCAGCTTCCTTGACTTCCTGTATTCCTCCACTCTGTCCTTTGTCTGTCCGATTGATTGATGTTAAAAAAAAAAAAGTAGCACATTGTATTCATTTTGTCTGTTTTTATTGGTGACCATGTAAAGTGAATGCTGAGATTTTCTTCTAAAGACATTACACATGTTTGAAGATACTTGCGGAAAATGTGCAGACTGACAACTATGTTGTACTAAATTGCGGGGCTACACTTCCCTCAAAGTATTGTTATCAGTGCTGGTTAAGATGTGTTTTTTAGCTTCTAATCAATTCAGTTTTTTTTTCTAAATTATACAGGACTGAACCCCCAAAAATGAAAAGAGGAAAACACAATCTTGAATTTAAGTGGATTTATTCAGTAGGGAAAAACAATCCCACCTAAACTCACCTTTTTTTTTTATATCGAACAGCTGTGCTTTACAAAATACATCAAACAATAACGAGAATGCAATCTTAAGAAACCAGCAAAATCATTCCTACATACGCTTTGCCGTTTGAAAGTTGTTAAAGATGAAAGAGGAGATATTGGAAGTCTATTTTCGCCAGTGGATTAGTGGCTTTAAACACACTTTTAAAACCCTAAAAATACATGTAAACAGAATATATTCAGAGAGCAGCAGAGATATGGCGAACAAAAATGTGTGGCGTCAACGTGTCTTTGATCTTGACCCACAATTTCCGTTTCCACAGAGCTCTCGCTGTTTCCTTGTAATCAATTATAAACTGTCTTGTTGATGTCTTGCACTCGGTCCACATCTTATTGCCCGGTGTATTTCTGTCAAAAATCTTCATTACATATCACGCCTGATATAAAATGCACAACGTGGCGCACTGAACAATGCTGGCGCAAAATTAGCAATAATAAAAAAAATTACAACAGTATATCCTAAAATACGGTTTGTTGGATGTATTTGTGCTTTTTTTTTTTATTTCACCCTGCTGTCTACAGTCAGGTTGGTATTGTAAATGAAAAGCTGCCCTCAATTGCCTCACTTGATTAAATAAATCAATAAAAATGTGCAATGTGCGCAAATAGAACTGCGATATTCTGCATTTGAATTTACCTAAGCGCCTTTGTTCGCATCAGCGCTTTATCTGCAGTCAGGAAACTGTTATTTATACGGACATCCCGAGAATCAGAATCAGAAATCCCTTTATTGTCATTGTACTCAAGTGTGCAACGAGATTAGAGAGCTCCCCTCTCCAGTGCAATGCAACAATAATAAAATATATAAATTAGATAAATAAGAGAATGCATCTTCCCTCCCTTTAGTCCGCTGACGTGTCCACTTTAGAGCGCCTCGTTGTCAGCCTTGAGTGTGGACACGTCATAGAGAGAGAGGCAGTAGAGCAAGCAAGGGGCATATTTTAAAATGTTGTATTTTATGTCTGACCTTATAGCCGGTGTGTGGCCTGTGGCTTTTGTGCTGGCATGACCGCTTTAGAGTGAGCGCCTCGTTGTCGCAGCAGGGAAAAGCCCCGCGACGACCCAGTGGGAGATATTCCAGTCACTGGAGACTTTAAGCGGATCTGTTTTTGTGGCTCAAACATGCTAAATGAAGTAGGATCCTTTTCTAGTAGTGGCCTTTGATTGGCAGTTGGGGGCGTGGTGTCTGCGCACTCAGCAGACATGCCCACAGAGCAAAGCTGAGCAAAAACTGGCTTCACCATTTTTGAGCCTCATTTTTTGCAGTTTTTTAAAAAAAAATTTTTTTTTTAGGGTTCAACTATGGCTCGCTTGTAAACATTCTGCTCTGTGCTGCGTTTGCAAGGCATTTTATTTTGTTTCACTTTACCGGGACTTTAAGATTTCCTCGTCTCCTCTTTTTACTTTCTTACCTCACCTTTCTTCCTCTTCCTGCGTAGAATCACTTTGAACATGTACTCATGAATGAGGTCAGCGCGCGTGTGCATATGTGTGTATCTCAGCTGCCTACTCTTGCGTTGCGAGAGCAGTCTCAACATCACTTAACATCTGACATTTTGGGAAGGGTGGGGGATGAAACCTCGCTCTCTCGCTTTCTCTCAGATGGGACGAGACTAAAAGTGTGTTATGCAACCATGTTCCAGACAGTGGGGATGTTTTATGCCGGGGGGGTGGCGGCGGCAGCCGGGTGGATGGGGCGGTGCTGGGTAGTTGCTTGAGTTTGCAAGGGTGGGCGGGCAAGCAAGCTGAAGGGACGTACCAACACACACTGGGCCAGCGCTCTCCTTGTTCACACACATCATAAATAAGTCACTTCATTCAAATGTTTGTTTGGACTTACTCATCCTGGCAAAACAAACACAACCCCCCCCCCTCACCCAACCTTCTCGCCCTTTCACCCCCACTAACTTCACACACATACTGAGATACACACTCACGCACACTGACAGAGTGAGTGAGGGAGTTAGCAAGCAGGGCGGGCCGTGAAGGGACTGGTCGTATGGTCCAAGATTAAAGGTGATGCTTCTCCCAAGTGAAAAACATGGCAAATATTTTTTTTTCTGGCACGGGGCATGCCTTTTCTTTTGTGCCCATCAATAAGAATTGCGTCTCATCTCAGTAACGACTAATGCAGCAAGTGTAATATTTATTTCACCAGTTGTGGGGACACGATTGCAGCTGGTTGAAAACGGTCATTTGAAGACGGCGTTAACATTACGGAAGAATGACTGGTGTTGCTTTCATAAATGTGAAATCCTCTTGGAAGAATTGCCTTCTCTAGCAGTTTTCTTTGTCACCTTTTATAAGTGTTGCTCCAAAACGTGCTGACACAATGATTGTGTGCGTCTGTGTGTTTTGCAGCGGCCAGCAGCAGTTGGCTTCAGGAGCACGTCGCAGATCTGAGCAGAAGGTGACAACATAGTTTACTCCCCTCCTCTTCTTTATCCTCCCTTTTTGTTGACACCATGTCACTCGGGCACAAGAGTGGCCCAGATTGGCTGTTGCAGCACTGTCCATTTAATACATTATTGTTACTCTATATGCTACGCTGCCCTCCATAATTAGCGGCACCACTGCTTAAGGTGTGCTCTAGCATCGACCAAAATCAGTTTTGTTCTTGATAGTGTAGGACCAACAATTAAAAAAAAGAGGAAAATTCAAGTGCATTAATTCAGTGGGGGAAAAAAATTCCACTTTAAGCAATAATCCTGAGTAGCCGTGCTTTCTTATCAACAAAAGAAGCTCGAATATCGTTTCACAAGATGTGAGAATACACCAAGAGGGATCTTCCTCCCAAAATGCTCCTGCCTCGCAGCTGCTCTCCACTTTCGCTCACTCTTCATGTTCTCAATGGGGTTGAGGTCTGGGGGCTGACGTGGCCATGGCGGAGGGGCTTGAGTCTAGTTCTGCTCAACCATTTTCATTATGAATATGTGCTTGTGCAATCAAAATGGAATTCATTTGAACACATCTTAACCAGCGCTGACTGTTATTATGGAGACCGCTGTGTAACACTCGCTCTCTCGCTCGATCTAGATCTTTCTAGATCGCCATCTCAGAATGTCTGTTGAACAATCGCTTTCTCCATTAATTTTCCTCTCTCTATATATTTGCTGTCTATAAATATCTCGCTCTTTCACCATATATCTGTATTTCCATCTATCTCTCAATCTACCTGCCTAGATTGTCGGTTCATTAATCAGCCATCCCGCCATCTTCATGTGCTAGATGAATTTCTGTCTGAACTTGGGTAGAATCAGCCTTCTCCAAGTCCACTCCAGCGTCTCCTTGAATGTCTTGTAGTCATTACTCCATTGTCGCGAGCAGTATTAGCGCTTGGCGTGCCCCCACGGGTGAACTATGCCATGTACTCACAGTGAGCAGCTGGTCTTCCACAAGTGAGCTGTGATTGGCTAAGTGAGGCCCATTGAACAGGACATGCCAGCCTACTTTCTGCGCTACGTGCCCGTGTTGGTGTGTGTGGGGGTGTATGTATGTGTGTGTGAGATATCGGTCATGTGCTGCAGGGATTCTAAAGGTCTCGCAAGATATTTATGCACAACACTGGTGTGAGATGAAGGTCACGATTACGAGCAGTTCACTAGCAGCGCGTGTGCGTGCGTGCGTGTGTGTTTGTGTGTGTGTGTGTAACTGTCTGTGCTGTCCAGGCTGTCCGCCTCCCTCCACCCCCAATCACCTTTCTGGTGTCTGGGGGCTGGCTGGGTTACATAAAACATGTCAGCGTGACACACACAAGCCTGAAATCCTGCATGTTATATTATTTGTGGTGGGTTGTGTGTGCGTCTTGTTTTGAGTATGCAGCGGAACCTCGGTTTACGAAAGACTGTTGGTGAGGGATTGGGTTGTATTTTTTTTTTTTTATTATTGCGTTCATTGACAAACTGTCATGGTATGAGGGATGGGAATTGAAAGAACAGAACAACTGAAGGAATTGGAAAAGTTTTGAGAAAATTGGCAATTGCCATCCCAGCATGGCATGCGTGCAAATTAAATCAGCCCATGGAAATGTAGTGAATGCCATGTATGTAAAAAAAAAAAAATGCCCAGATCGTTGCTCATGGCACGTCTATGAATGATTATTTGGCCTTTAAAATCTTTCTCAATCTGGATTTTGTTCTTTGACACTTTCAGGTGACACAAAAAGCAAGAAATATCTGTGACAAAGTTGCTGTTCTGCTTTGCATCCCAAAAGCTAATTTTCTCTCCTTACTTGTCGGAACGTGTTGTTATGGGTAAAACCAACCAACTGCTGCTGTTAAAAAAAAAATGCTCAAAACCATTTTTTCCCATGAAATCAGAGAGTCTGCTTTTTTCATTGTGGTGGTTTGATGTTTTTATTGTGTGAGAACAAACTTTTCCTGAAAATCGGTCCACATATTGAAAATGGCTGGCCGAATGGCCAAGTCTGCTTTGAAAACTGCTGACACTTCAAGTTCCCAGTGGAAGTGGTGTGCGCATGCTCCTTCATGCCCTCCAAACTGACATTTGCGCTTGTGTGTGTGTGTGCGTGTTTATGTAGTTTGTGCGGCGTGGTTCCAGGTCTGAGCAGCATGTTGCTGCCTCGCATGAATCCGTTTGTCCTGATCAACCTGGCGGGGGCGCTGTCCCTCTGCGTCACCTACATGCTCATCGAGATCAAGTAGGTTGTTGTCTTAGGCCGGTGTTTTTCATGGCCACTTGAACCTCGCTGATGTCAACTTTGCGTGCGTTTGTGTAGCGACTACAACAGCGTGGACACGGCATCGGCGGTGGCCATCGCCCTCATGACCTTTGGCACCATGTATCCCATGAGTGTTTACAGCGGCAAAGTGCTGCTGCAGGTAAGAAAACAAAAAGACAACACGTTTCATCATTAGATTTTCTTGCTTACTTTCTGTTTTGTACGCTTGGCCAGTAACGGTCAAAACAATTGCAAAAGTCACAACACTACAACATTGAACCGCAGTGCTACTGCAAAAGCTACAACACAACGGAAGTGCTGGGGCAAAAGCTGGAACGGAAGAGAGTGAATTCTTGTGCGACGGGAAAAGACACAAAGTCAGAAATAATTGATGCGGTTTTTCCAAATGATTTATTTGTGATGTTCCCGTGGTTTGGCCGTGTATACGACAGGCTCAATGTACGAGAGGAGAGCTGTCACTTGCCAGCCACGTATTAGACGTTGCAATGTTGAGTTAATGTTCAGATAAAACAAGGCTGAAGCGCTAGATTGCGGTTTTGATAAGTGAAGTTGGAAAAATAAGCTGAAGAAAAACTGTCATTTATTTACATCGTGCTTTTCAAAGTATTGTCGCGTCGTCAAAAGACGACGTCAGACGTTCGTTTAGTTATCTCCTTTTTTATTGTTACAACACAGCTACGCCATCGCTAACTCCTAGCAACCCGCTCCGTCGTCATTACACACGGAACTCCCTTTCTCCCTTCTCCGTCCGCTCTCTCTCCTTACATACTCCTCCTGTCCAATTCGTTACAGTATTCTTAATATTCTGTGTAGAATAATATCGTACGGATTGTTAAGGTGTAACTTTACAATTCCAGCTTTGTGTCTTTTCTCGTCACGCGGGAGTTTGGCCCACTTACATTGCCTTGGCATTTACGTTGTGTTGGAGCTTTTGCAATTGTGGTGACCTTTCTCGGCCAGCGTAATTTTCTCCTTGTGGATATAAAAAATCTACACACACATGGTGAAAAAGGATGATTTATGCGTGTGAGTGTGTGCGTGAAGGGGTGTGCGTGTGTGTGTGTATATATATATATATATATATATATATTATTATTATTATTATTAAACTTATTACTTTTACTCCCCGTTGTTGAATCAAATGGTTTGCAACCCTGACTTGGTGTTGTACTTAATCATGCGACTTCCCTCCTGCAGACCACACCCTCCCACGTCATTGGTCAGTTAGACAAGCTGCTCCGAGAGGTCAAGAACACACACACAAACACATACATGCTAGAAGATCAAGAGATTTGATTGGCTCATTGCTTGTCTTTGTGTCCAATCAGGTGTCAACGCTTGACGGCGTGCTAGAAGTTCGCAATGAACATTTTTGGACGTTGGGATTCGGAACCCTGGTACGTTCTGCGTTTTCAGTTGACTTCACTCGTCTTGTTGTAGTTTTTGTTCATTTGCTTTTGTACACAAAAGTTTTCTTTTTTTCTCAAAATTACCGCCCAAAAATGATTTACATTTTAATTTTTTTTAGCTTGTCCGATGACATTTTGCAAGGGTGTAAAGTTCTGGTTGCTCGTTGTCATGACAACAGCAGAGGAACCCATTTGGCGCTTATGAGATGTTGAAAGTCATCTGTTGATGAAAAACATTTTCTCTCCACCACACATTTACGTTTCAGTGTGAATTTGGAAAACAGTATTTTTTATAGCTCATTCGCTTCATCTTTGATAGTTCCACTGGCCTCCAGGTGGCGCACTCTGCTCTGCGTGTTTGTGAGGCGGCTCTTGTGGTGCTTAGCGGATGTATGTGTGTTGGTATTTTTCATGTTGGTGTGTGTACACAAACTGTTGCTTGTTGGTCGACTGCTAACAGAGCATCTGTCCAAACTCATTTGACCCCTGAGTGCGCGCCTGATGCCCCCCCAGGGACTTTGTGTGTGCGCAAAGCCGTGGCTTGACGCTTTTAGTTGAGTTGATTTGAAAATGTTTTTCTTTGAAGAAAAAAAATATTGCAACTGGGACGATTCTTTCAAGTTGCACTGACAACCACGTCAACACATGTAACACACAATGACGTGGAACATAATAACGTGGCGTGTGACAACAGGTCAAATTGTGTAACATGTGATAGCTTTTGACAAGTTACCTGTGAATGTAACATATGATGACAAACAAACTGACTTGGCATATAACACTTGACAAAGTTTAGCATGTAACCTTTGACATGTAACATGACGACCTGGAACAAAGTTATACGAGCACGACTGATGCTAAATGGCTATTAGTGCGCAGGTCAGCATGATGCGTTTCTCAGCGTGTTGTGTGGTGTGGCTAACGTTGCACGGCCGCCGTGTTTTCAGGCGGGCTCGGCCCACGTGCGCATCCGCCGGGATGCCAACGAGCAGCTGGTCCTGGCCCACGTGACCAATCGTCTGCTTCCTCTGGTGTCCACGCTGACTGTGCAGATCTTCAAAGACGATTGGTCGCGACCCCTTCTCACGGGGGCTCTTTCACACTCGACTGGCTTGCCTCCAGGGGGCGCCACAGAAGGTTGCGCCGTCCTTTCTTCTCTAAACCCAGAACCACTGGACTCGGACCCGCTGACGTCAACGCCCTCCAAGCCGAGCAGCCCGCCGCCCGAGTTCGCCTTTGACACGCCTGGCCGGAATGCTCAGCCCATGCTCTTCCCGGCGACCGCTCACCGGCACCCGCATGGACACGGACCTTATCGGGGCTTGGCCTACGCCGGTGTGCCGGGTGTAATGCGTCCCACCGGCACCCCCCTGGGCCTTCACCTGCCAGGATTGGGCGGCAGATACGGCCCTGGGGGTGCTGACTACAGAACCTTGGGGAGCTCCGCCCACCAATACAGACATTACACCCCCAAATGATTCGATTGTTAGGACACACCCTGATGGACCAATCAGAACTCTTGAGGAACTTTCTCGTTCCGCACTGGTTTGTGTTTTTTGGGAGGGTTGTAGATATGACATCACCATAGTTACCATAAACTGCTATTGATTTTTTTATGTACAAAACATTCCTTGCAAGAGGAAGTAAATATTATTTAAGGCTTCATCTGATGGACGCATTATGTCACAGACCTATATGTCCCTTGGTAATGGGAACACACGGTTCCGTATCGTCATGTGTTGTGTTGTCATGTGGTTTATTTTGCCATGTTTTGAGTATTTCCATGTGCCTCGCCTGGAATTACAAATGTATCGTTGTGTGGCGCCCGAACAGATGGTTTTGTAAACAAGTGCGGTGGTACGACCTGGCTCACCAGAACCGAACTGTGACAAAAGGTCGTTTGGGGTTCGCTGCCTGATCTTCCGCAATAGAGTTGACATATAATGTGTCTTACAATACAATACGTAACTGTATTTTAGGGCTATAACATGTTATTTTTTTTAATCAAATTATTTGTTGAATATTGTTTTTCAATTAATCGAGGAATGGAATTGGAAGAAAAATATTTTTCCTTCTCTTGCCACCCAGAAGAACATCTTCGACCTCCGCGTTTATGTCATGTTAAGGTCACGTGGTTGTTTGCTCACGTTATTAGCATGCTTTCCCCTATGACCATTTGTCGTCTGCCAGGAGGGGGCGCCAGCACCATCTTAAGTCGTGCTTCAACTCCAAATTGCTGACACTTTGATTCTCACAGTTCATTATTAACTCAAAAGGCCCAACTCCAACTGTTACGCAACATGGCCTGTTTTTCAATTGAGTTCACATTCACTTTACTTGGTTGATATCATATTTTATGTTGATGTAAGCATCGCGTGTTGTCAATGTGTTCATGTTCTTTTTCTGGTATGTGGTCAGGGGGGACACAAGTTCAGAGTAAAACACTTAATCATTTCCTCAAATTATTTTGTGTTCTAGTTGTCTTATTTTTTTTCTATACATCTTGTTTGTGTGTCTAGACAAAGTTGTACATTAAACTGGGCTTGATGGCCTCGTGCCACCCGAAGTTCATTGTTGATCGGTTTATGTGCATTTTCTTTCCACATAGAGTTAAATCCTACTGTGAGGAATGGCTTGAACAACATAAAGCACAAATAAAATTTTATACTGTACAAAAAACATACACGTAACTTGCAAACAAACTACACTAAGGTAATATTTTCTTAAAGGCTTAAATAATACAGTGTAAAGATGCCATATAGGACATAATTGTAGAAGTTTATGGTATTGTATCGTGAATATGCTGGTCCAGTGTAGGTGGTGGCAGAGCCACCACAACATGCCTCAAATGATGCTTCATTGGACCCTGATAAAGATGGGAGGTTTGGATATTTGAAGGAGAGAGAGAGCAGGCGCGGTAGTTTGTCCCTGCAGCAGTGTGGCGCCATTGAGCTCAATTTGAACTTGTCTATCTTTGACGTTGACGTTGTTTGACACTTCCACGCCTCTTCGCTTAGCAGCCAGCTAGGAGTGCGCGTGCACGTGTGAGTGAGTGAGTGAGACGCTGCAAGTGCATGTCTGTCTGCGTGCGCGTTTCCATTTACGTGTGCGCGTGTGTGTGTGTGAGCGTGCGACGCCCCAAGTCAAGCATTAACGAATCTTGTTGATGGCAAATTAATCATAAGAAATACAAACACGTCTTGAGTATAGACTGTTTTGACGTACGTGCTAAAAACAGTAACATATCCCACAATCCCATGCGATCGTCCATTTTGGATGGCAACTCCGCCTTTTCCTACTCTGGTCACTTGCACTCCTTGACACGTTTTAGTGCTATAAATGCGTTTGTTGCAATGGAGAAATACTTTAGGTGGGCAGACAAGTGGGCGATATGCTGACAAATTGAGTCTGAGAAGCCATTTGATCCCTGACAAAGTTGACCAGAGAGACTGGATGACTGCCGTCGTGACTTCCATTGATCTCGTCCACTGCCTCATTTTGTGGATTGTGGGATTTCCAGAATGCGAACACTATGGAGGCATATGACAGGTTTGTGCCCTGCTGGTTTTGTGATATGTGTGTGTGTATGTGTGTGTGGGGGTGTGTGCGCGTGTGTGTAATTTCCATGATGGCAACCAGAAAGTAGTGAGAGCAAAAGTGCTTCATTCGCAAAGAATCTCGGAGCTAGTTGACAGCTCTGGATGCTTGTGGAGACCTCAAAGATATTATGTAAACGCTGCAACCATATTGCAGATCTTGGGCCGTGTTTTGTTCTCTGTTGTTTTATGTTGAGGCTGCCACGAGACTTGCGGAAAGCGCCACTGTGACCTGTGACTCTAGTGCAAGAAATACAAAACAATTTTATTTTTATAGCGCATTTCACAACAGCTGGAGCTGTAACAAAGCACTTATGCCGTCATGTAAATTAGCAGGTAATTAGAACACAAATTAAAACACATCAACACGCATAAATATTTAGCACTATATACAGACATTATATTCATACAATCTTGCAGCCCAAGTGAACCTCGGTATTGTTGCAAGTTCAGCAGGAGAAATGTAAAGGTACTATTCTTGGGGAATAGTTTTTTTTAAGCAGGATAGTCAAACTATTGAGATAGAACTCTGACCATTGGAATGATTTGTGATCACATTCGGGAGGCTGAAGAATCTTTTTACGCCTTCCACCCTCTTAATTGGACAGCCAACAACTACACAAGTTGTCGACATGGGAAACGTCCCAACATGACATCCAAAATGGACGCAGGCGGTGCATTCTGGGTCATGCTGAGACCTCCAAACGCTCTATTGTGCAATCATGCTAGGAGCATATTTATAGCATACTTGCGGCGTCGCATATGACACAAGTTTGTTTTTTTAGCCCTGTGTGTGCATGTGCGTGTGTGTGTTGGCCTCGTCATAAGTGTTGAACACCAAAAGGGCGTTGGAGGTTACACATGTTTCCATACATGCATCACAGCCCGAGGGGGTCAAAGGGGGGGTCGGGGTTGTTTCATGCGTGAGCAGCCCAGCCAATAAAAACACCCACGGGTCTCATGTGACACAAAGATGGCCGCCACCACTTGGGCCGAGCAAGGGAATATAAAAAGTGAGTAGCCAATCAGGACATGGCATAACCTTACAACGCATTAGCCAGCTGTTGAAGGTGGCGACAAAACGAAAATGTGTTAAGAGAATAAAAATCGACTTTTGACTTCCGCTTGAGCTGGACCAATCATGAAGCTGCAAATTTCCCACTTCACTAGTTGCTTAGTTGGTTGGTTATTTTATTCAATTATATTCAATAAAGGAATGCACAAAAGTCAAAACCGATGGAGAATGAAGCTATATAATTTTTTTATTATATTGTGTGTGTGGGGGTGTGTGTGTGCGTGTGTATATATATATTTATATATATATATATATATATTTATATATGTGTGTATTTATATATATGTATTTATATATATGTATATATATGTATATATATATATATATGTATTTATATATATGTATATATATATATATATGTATATATATATATATATATATGCATATATATATGTATTTATATATATGTATATAT